>NC_052317.1:40581278-40588778 GCF_016432855.1 Salvelinus namaycush
GTAACGTTGCAAACTGGTCAGATGTCAGAGTGACTTCCTCTTTTCACACACACACACACACACACACACACACACACACACACACACACACACACACACACACACACACACACACACACACACACACACACACAGACACACAGACACACAGACACACACACACACACACACACACACACACACACTGACTGATGTTATGGAAGAGGGGTGGCAGGAGGAGGAAGAAACAAAGAGAAATGGGGCGGGGAGAAACAAATGAGCGTTACCATATTTGGCAGCATATAATGAAAGCAAAATATGCAAATGAGATAAAAGGGGTAGGTTGCCATGGTAACCTACCATTGCTGCAGTGACGTTTTCATTGTCGGGTTGGACGTGGTGTTGTGATTCGGCCGCTAACTAGGCAGAAGTCGCTGTTGAGAGAGAGAGAGAGAGAGAGAGAGAGAGAGAGAGAGAGAGAGAGAGAGAGAGAGAGAGAGAGAGAGAGAGAGAGAGAGAGAGAGAGAGAGAGAGAGAGAGAGAGAGAGAGAGAGAGAGAGAGAGAGAGAGAGAGAGAGAGAGAGAGAGAGAGAGAGAGAGAGAGAGAGAGAGAGAGAGAGAGAGAGAGAGAGAGAGAGACAGACAGACAGACAGACAGACAGACAGACAGACAGACAGACAGACAGACAGACAGACAGACAGACAGACAGACAGACAGACAGACAGACAGACAGACAGACAGACAGACAGACAGACAGACAGACGAAGTGACAGAGAGAGAGAGGAGGTAGAGACAGAAAGAAAAACCGATTGAGTTATAAACAGAGCGAGAGAGAAGAGAGGAAGGCAGTTTGACCCAGAATGCATTGCGATGCGTTGTGACCCGCGTTGGGGCTCTCTCACTCAGCCCCAGTGTCACGTCAGCGTTCTACAGACTCACAGGTAAGAAGGCACAGACACAAGGGCCACCTCACTTGAACATTTTAAACATATACCTGTTTTGGATTTCAGCTATTATATTTACTTGTAGATATATTTTTTAATTGTTCTATGTCAAACTATACTGCATATTGACAAATATATGAACAAACTATATTGACAACCGTACAGTGCAGTCAATGGCACACTTTCATTCTGGTGATTTTGTGCGATTCTGTTTTCAAAAGGGAACATATTTTATACATTTTATGGAACTGAAAGTCCTCCAGCCGTATATCTGCTACATAGACAAAGAAAAAATATTTTGAAATGTTCTTAAACGTTACTTTTGTAAGGGTGTCTGTCCGCCTGTATCCCCACACCTCCCTTCGTGTGAAGGATTTGAGGTTGAGATGGGGACGTTTTGAAATTGTTTGCAACTATTTCCCTGCTTCTAACAAGGAGTGTAACCTGCCTGAATAGAAAAACACACTGCACAGGCAAGTGAAATATATCTCCACACAGGGTGTTCCCATTCATTTTCATATCATCTCCCTGGACAAGGCCGGGGTAAGCCATATGACGCTGCATACAGAGTGTGTTTGCAGCTAGAGACAATATGGCCTCTCTGTTTCCTAAGTGTGGAATTCAGACATGACAGTTAGAACCGGCTTCTCTTATCTTCGTCAGAGTTGAGAGAGTCATAGAAAATGGCGTGTTGAGGAACACCTTTATCTTCACGCACCAGCAAGGCAGTTATTGCTGTAAGAGGCATGATATGCTTTTTTAAAGTATTCTTTGAGAACGTTTCTTAAATTCTTTGAGAATGTTTTTAATTGGTTTCCACTAGTTTAGTAATTTAACTTCGCTTTTTTCCGTTTTTCTTACGCCCAAGTTTTTTTCCCCTTGTAGTTGACCTTCATCAGTCTCTTTACATTGCATCGTATATGTCATGTGATGTAAATACAAAGCTGGACATATTTACCAGTGATACATTTTGTCCAATTTGATAAGCCAACCGAATCACTCAACACTGCATTGAAAAGGGGTGTTACGACACAGAATGAACGAGGAGCCATTTTAGGCTCAGCAGTTACATCTCATGTTCATTCTGCTGTCTCATAGCCTCCCAACGACAAAACGTTGTGAAATGGCTGACATGGAACGTAGCACTTTCTGCGCTGCAGGCCTGTCTGTGATGCTGCTTGCCATGCTGTATTTGTGTGTGATGCGCTGTAATGGTGGTGTAATGTGTGTGTGTGTGTGTGTGTGTGTGTGTGTGTGTGTGTGTGTGTGTGTGTGTGTGTGTGTGTGTGTGTGTGTGTGTGTGTGTGTGTGTGTGTGTGTGTGTGTGTGTGTGTGTGTGTGTGTGTGTGTGTGTGTGTGTGTGTGAGATAGATGGGCCGTCAGGGCTTGGCCCATAAAGCGTCTGGGACATTTCCCCAGTGGAGTGAGAGTTCACATCAGCGGGCCAGTGTAATTTACAGAAGGCTGGGAAATAGCAGAGAAGAGAGGGAGACACCATGAGAGGAATAGAGAAAAAGAGAGAGAAAGAGAGATGGAGAGAGAGAGACACCCAGAGATAGCGGGAGATAGAGATAGGGAGATAAAGAGAGAGACGGAGAGAGAGACACACACAGAGAAAGAGAGATGGAGAGAGAGAAAGAGAGAGAGAGAGCGCTAGAGAGAGAGAGAGAGCTAGAGAGAGAGAGAGACACAGAGATAGCGGGAGATAGAGATAGGGAGATAAAGAGAGAGACACACACAGAGAAAGAGAGAGCGCTAGAGAGTGAGAGAGAGATAGAGAGATAGAGAGAGAGAGCGACAGCGAGTGAGAGAGCGACAGAGAGTGAGAGCCATGGCCTGCTGTCTCTTATACACTAAGCGAGAACGAGGGACAGAGTTGTGGATAAGATGGCTTCCTACAGTTGCACATATTGAATTACATTCAGTTTAAGTTAAAGGCCCAATGCAGACATTTCTAATATCAATATCAAATCATTTCTAGGTAACAATTAAGTGCAGTCATAGTTTCCCATTGAAATGGCGAAAAATGGCTTTTTAACAAAAAACTATTTCTCAGGCAAGAATTTGGTTAGGACTGTTTGGGAGTGATCTGAGTGAGGAGGGGGAAAACTTCAAACTAGCTGTTATTAGCAGAGAGGTTTCTGATTGGTCTATTAAAGCCCCGTCTTCCTGTTGTCTATCAGTTAACAGTAGTTTATGTGACTGCCTTCTTCCTGTTGTCTATCAGTTAACAGTAGTTTATGTGACTGCCTTCTTCCTGTTGTCTATCAGTCAACAGTAGTTTATGTGACTGCCTTCTTCCTGTTGTCTATCAGTTAACATTAGTTTATGTGACTGCCTTCTTCCTGTTGTCTATCAGTCAACAGTAGTTTATGTGACTGCCTTCTTCCTGTTGTCTATCAGTTAACAGTCGTTTATGTGACTGCCTTCTTCCTGTTGTCTATCAGTTAACAGTAGTTTATGTGACTGCCTTCTTCCTGTTGTCTATCAGTTAACAGTAGTTTATGTGACTGCCTTCTTCCTGTTGTCTATCAGTTAACAGTAGTTTGTGACTGCCTCTTCTGTTGTCTATCAGTTAACAGTAGTTTATGTGACTGCCTTCTTCCTGTTGTCTATCAGTTAACAGTAGTTTATGTGACTGCTTCTTCCTGTTGTCTATCAGTTAACAGTAGTTTATGTGACTGCCTTCTTCCTGTTGTCTATCAGTCAACAGTAGTTTATGTGACTGCCTTCTTCCTGTTGTCTATCAGTTAACAGTAGTTTATGTGACTGCCTTCTTCCTGTTGTCTATCAGTCAACAGTAGTTTAGTGACTGCCTTCTGTTCTTGTTGTTTCCTGTTGTCTATCAGTTAACAGTAGTTTATGTGACTGCCTTCTTCCTGTTGTCTATCAGTTAACAGTAGTTTATGTGACTGCCTTCTTCCTGTTGTCTATCAGTTAACAGTAGTTTATGTGACTGCCTTCTTCCTGTTGTCTATCAGTTAACAGTAGTTTATGTGACTGCCTTCTTCCTGTTGTCTATCAGTCAACAGTAGTTTATGTGACTGCCTTCTTCCTGTTGTCTATCAGTAACAGTAGTTTATGTGACTGCCTTCTTCTGTTGTCTATCAGTTAACAGTAGTTTATGTGACTGCCTTCTTCCTGTTGTCTATCGTTAACAGTAGTTTATGTGACTGCCTTCTTCCTGTTGTCTATCAGTAACAGTAGTTTATGTGACTGCCTTCTTCCTGTTGTCTATCAGTTAACAGTAGTTTATGTGACTGCCTTCTTCCTGTTGTCTATCAGTTAACAGTAGTTTATGTGACTGCCTTCTTCCTGTTGTCTATTCAACAGTTTATGTGACTGCTTCCCTGTGTCTATCAGTTAACAGTAGTTTATGTGACTGCCTTCTTCCTGTTGTCTATCAGTAACAGTAGTTATGTGACTGCCTTCTTCCTGTTGTCTATCAGTTAACAGTGTTTATGTGACTGCCTTCTTCCTGTTGTCTATCAGTTAACAGTAGTTTATGTGACTGCCTTCTTCCTGTTGTCTATCAGTAACAGTAGTTTATGTGTGCTCTTCCTGTTGTCTATCAGTTAACAGTAGTTTATGTGACTTCCTTCTTCTGTTGTCTATCAGTAACAGTAGTTTATGTGACTGCCTTCTTCCTGTTGTCTATCAGTTAACAGTAGTTTATGTGACTGCCTTCTTCCTGTTGTCTATCAGTTAACAGTAGTTTATGTGACGCCTTCTTCCTGTTGTCTATCAGTAACGTAGTAGTTATGTGACTGTCTTCCTGTTGTCTATCAGTTAACAGTAGTTTATGTGACTGCCTTCTTCCTGTTGTCTATCAGTTAACAGTAGTTTATGTGACTGCCCCCTCCCCCCCTTCCCACCTTTGGTTTCGAAAACGGAATTAGCGCCACAGCGACAGTTTGTCAACCGCAGTGTGTGACTGTTCCTGTTCGCACGCACTACTCACCTCATTCTGAAACACACACACACACACACACACACACACACACACACACACACACACACACACACACACACACACACACACACACACACACACACACCAGTTGATTCTAAGAAGAGAAACTACTTGAAGTCATTGTAATTATATAGTGCAAGCAGAAGGAGGAGAAAGATGAATTGATAGATTTTTGATTGACATGAGGGCAACATGAGGGCAACATGAGGGCAACATGAGGGCAACAGTGTTGTTAGAAGATCTGTGCGGAAAATTATGTTACTTTAAAAACAACCATTGAGACGACTTGTTATAACCACAAAACTGTCCACAGTACTGTTGCTTTCACTTTAAATGGAGAAAAATGTACTCTGTGGTTGTGACAAATAGAGAAGGGGTTGAGTGCTGAGAGGAAATGGTCACAATCAAAATAAGAGAGAGAGAGAGAGAGAGAGAGAGAGAGAGAGAGAGAGAGAGAGAGAGAGAGAGAGAGAGAGAGAGAGAGAGAGAGAGAGAGAGAGAGAGAGAGAGAGAGAGAGAGAGAGAGAGAGAGAGAGAGAGAGAGAGAGAGAGAGAGAGAGAGAGAGAGGAGAGGAGGGAGAGAGAGAGAGAGAGAGAGAGAGAGAGAGAGAGAGAGAGAGGTGTAAAGTAAAGTAAAGTGCTGGCATGATGCAAACAGAGGGAGAGGGAAATTCCACGTCAGTGTCTGAAGAGTTTCACATTGAGCCCAGATCTGAGTGAGAGTTCCTAGTGCTGCTTCTCCATTGGAGTCAGAACAGCATCAATCACCCTGTTCCTCCATTACAGGTCCAAGCCAACTATTCCTCCAATTCTGGATCAGAGTGACCTGGCCTAATTTGACTGACCTACAGACCCATACGGGGCCCCAGTTTCTCATCGAGAGCAGAGAATCATATTAAAGCTAATTAAAAGCAGTCATTTTGTCTCCCACATAAATGGATCTGTTTCCATGTGTGGTGTGTGATGGGTTTTCATGTATGTGAACAGTAATGGGGAAAACCGATGTCCATCAAAGTTAAAAGTTGCGGTTGTAACTAACCAGCACTGGCTCAGAGAACAGCTCTCCACTTTCTTCCCCTTTTTGTATTTCAACCCGAAATGACAAACTTTGGGCACAAAGTCTGTGGGAGGAGCTGGTATGCAGCCGCCTCGCTCTCTGCTGGTAGAGGGGGGGGGGGGGGGGGGGGGGCAGAGAGAGAGACAGAGGGGGGGGGGGGGGGGGGGGGGGGCAGAGAGAGAGGACAGAGGGGGGGGGGGGGCAGAGAGAGAGACAGAGGGGGCAGAGGAGAGACAGAGGGGAGGGGGGCAGAGAGAGAGACAGAGGGGGGGGGGGGAGCAGAGAGAGAGACAGGGGGGGGGGGGGGGCGAGAGAGGACAGGGGGGGGGGGCAGAGAGGAGACAGAGGGGGGGCAGAGAGAGGAGACAGGGGGGGGGGCAGAGAGAGAGAAGACAGGGGGGGGCAGAGAGAGAGACAGGGGGGGGGGGCAGAGAGAGAGACAGGGGGGGGGCAGAGAGAGAGACAGAGGGGAGGGCAGAGAGATAGACAGGGGGGGGGGCAGAGAGAGAGGACAGGTGGGGGGGGGCAGAGAGAAGAGACGAGGGGGGGGGGCAGAGGAGAGAGACAGGGGGGGGGGGGCAGAGAGAGAGACAGAGGGGGGGGGGAGAGAGAGAGAGACAGGGGGGGGGCAGAAGAGACAGAGGGGGGGGGCAGAGAGAGAGACAGGGGGGGGGGGCAGCAGAGAGAGAAGGAGGACAGGGGGGGGGCGGAGGGCAGAGAGAGAGACAGGGGGGGGGGGCAGAGAGGAGAGACAGAGGAGAGAGAGAGAGAGAAGAGAGAGAGGGAGAGAGAGAGAGAGAGAGACAGAGACAGAGACAGAGACAGAGACAGAGACAGAGACAGAGAGAGAGAGAGAGAGAGAGAGAGAGAGATGTGAGGAGGTGGATGAGGTAACTGTGAACACGACACATCAAGCGTGTGTCCTGGGGAACATGTAGTGTAGAAGTGCCATTAAATGACTGATATTTCACTGAAATACTGTAGGTGATGAAACGATTGGAGTCATAGACAAAATGTCTGTTTTTTTTAATGGAAGCTTGATTCAACTATTTTCCGAACTAGGAGTTTCACCTTTGTTCCAGTTAGGCCTAGGGAAGCTGGTTGCAATAGTCAAGTGCAACAACACCTCTGACCTCGCATACTCTCTATGGGTAAAAAAATTATCCCTGGACCCAAATCGCATCTGTGGCCCCCCTCCCTGGCCATCCCCTCCCTCCCCCTCCCTCTCCCCCTCTCGCCCCCCCCCCCCTCTTGCCTCCTCTACCTCCCTCCTGGCCATCCCTACCTCCCCCTCTCTCGCCATCCCTCCCTCCCCCTCTCTCGCCCTCCCTACCTCCCCCTACCTCCCCCTCCCTGGCCATCCCTCTCCTCCCCCTCCCTCCCCCTCTCTCACCCCCCCCCCCCCCCCCCCCCCCTCTCCTGCCCTCCCTACCTCCCCTCCCTGGCATCCCTACCTCCCCCTCTCTCGCCATCCCTCCCTCCCCCTCTCGCCCTCCTACCTCCCCTACCTCCCCCTCCCGGCCATCCCTCCTCCCCCTCTCTCGCC
>NC_052317.1:40593778-40638778 GCF_016432855.1 Salvelinus namaycush
CAGTCAGTGGTGCCTCCCCCTATTCTTCCTCTCCACTCCTCCTCTCCTCCTCTCCTCCTACTCTCCAGCTGCTGCTACAGTGCAGCCAGCCGTCCAGCGAGTGCAGCTCTCCACAGGCTGCAGCAGTCGGGCGTCCAGAGACACATCACAGCCACCAACAGCAGTAGGGAAGGGGAGACACTAGCGCACGGAGCCAAGTCAGCAACACACACACACACACACACAGAGGCAGACACTCCTCCTCTCCCACCACACTATTCTGCGTGGCGCCTTCACTCATTTGCTTGTTCACTTGCTCTCTCGCTCGCTCCGGTCTTCTCCCTCGCTCCTCTCTGCTCTGCCTGAGAATGGTCCAGCCGGTGCCTGGGGCTCTGCTGTCACGGCCTGTCTGAACACACACAGACATACACACTCAATAGACACACGGACGCACACGCACAAACCCAACAGCGATGTGAGAGGTAAGGGTTTCCGCCTTTATTTCTCCTTCTCCTTCTCTCTCTCTGTGACGAGGCGATTGACTGTCTTTTTGACTGCAGTAAGGGACCCGCCTGTTGTAAAGGAAAGATATGCTGGGGTTTGTTAGCTTTAGGCTCTGTCTGCGTCTACGTGTAGCATCTGTTTGTTATGCCTTACACACACACACACACACACACACACACACACACACACACACACACACCGAAAACGCATAGCAGACCAAAAATAGAAGGTCACACAATAGCTTCAATAGCTTCTTCCTGTGGGGAACGTGTGTGTGTGTGTGTGTGTGTGTGTGTGTGTGTGTGTGTGTGTGTGTGTGTGTGTGTGTGTGTGTGTGTGTGTGTGTGCGTGTGTGTGTGTGTGTGCGTGTGTGTGTGTGTGTGTGGTTGCTCCGGGAAGCAGGAAAGTAGATCAATAGGATCCATTCCTTCTGTCTGACTCAACAACTCAACATGTTGGGAACCAACCAGCCAACCAGAGAGAGGCTTCCCACACACTGGTTGTTTTTACGTTGTTTCCACGTCTCAACATGTTGGGAACCAACCAGCCAACCAGAGAGAGGCTTCCCACACACTGGTTGTTTCCACGTCTCAACATGTTGGGAACCAACCAGCCAACCAGAGAGAGGCTTCCCTCACACTGGTTGTTTCTACGTTGATTCCACGTCTCAACATGTTGGGAACCAACCAGCCAACCAGAGAGAGGCTTCCCACACACTGGTTGTTTCCACGTCTCAACATGTTGGGAACCAACCAGCCAACCAGAGAGAGGCTTCCCTCACACTGGTTGTTTCTACATTGTTTCCACGTCTCAACATGTTGGGAACCAACCAGCCAACCAGAGAGAGGCTTCCCTCACACTGGTTGTTTCTACGTCTCAACATGTTGGGAACCAACCAGCCAACCAGAGAGAGGCTTCCCACACACTGGTTGTTTCTACGTCTCAACATGTTGGGAACCAACCAGCCAACCAGAGAGAGGCTTCCCTCACACTGGTTGTTTCTACGTCTCGACATGCTGGGAACCAACCAGCCAACCAGAGAGAGGCTTCCCTCACACTGGTTGTTTCTACGTCTCAACATGCTGGGAACCAACCAGCCAACCAGAGAGAGGCTTCCCTCACACTGGTTGTTTCTACGTTGTTTCCACGTCTCAACATGTTGGGAACCAACCAGCCAACCAGAGAGAGGCTTCCCACACACTGGTTGTTTCTACGTCTCAACATGTTGGGAACCAACCAGCCAACCAGAGAGAGGCTTCCCACACACTGGTTGTTTCTACGTTGTTTCCACGTCTCAACATGTTGGGAACCAACCAGCCAACCAGAGAGAGGCTTCCCACACACTGGTTGTTTCTACGTCTCAACATGCTGGGAACCAACCAGCCAACCAGAGAGAGGCTTCCCTCACACTGGTTGTTTCTACGTTGTTTCCACGTCTCAACATGTTGGGAACCAACCAGCCAACCAGAGAGAGGCTTGGTTAACGACTAAACTTAAGACCTATTTTCTACTTTCCTTCTTTTCGTTCTGTTTCTTTCTCCTCCCTGCTCTGAACGTCAGCGTATGGGGGTGGCGTGGTTTTTAGCGTGCACTCTCAGCGCGCGCGCTCGTGTGTGTTATGTGTGTGTGTGTGTGTGTGTGCTGTGTAAGGTGAACTCCCCGCCTGCTGCATGTAAATTATGTGTGACATGTGGAGCTGCTGCTACCTTATATGGCGAGCGCTGTATTTCAGTACAGTAGAACCCTGCCAAACATTCCGGGTCACGGAAGGAGAGGAGCGAGTGTGTGAGAGGGTGTCTGTGGGAGTGTGTGAGAGGGTGTCTGTGGGAGTGTATGAGAGGGTGTCTGTGGGAGTGTGTGAGAGGGTGTCTGTGGGAGTGTGTGAGACTCTTTGCCTGCGTGTGTCTCACAGAGAAGGAGTAACTGAGAAAGAGAGAACAAGTGAGAAACAAAGAGGGAGGAACGGAGAGAGAGACCCAAGAGAATGGATGGTTTTTACTAGGTTGCGGCGCGACACTGTTGAACCGTAGCTAAGTAAGTGAGAACATACTTTGAACTGCTGAGAGAGATTCAGTTATGTTGTCATGTAATGGTTTTAACATGTGTGTGTTCAAGAGTAAAGTTTGTCCTGTTGTCTGTGTGTCATGATGAGAAGACGTACCGAGGGAGCATTATGACTGGTTGTGGGCTGAAGGGAGACAGTAGCTACTAGCTATCTTCATTGAACCCTCCTTCTCTGGGTTTAGACTTTACAGTCCTGGCCTCTCCTCTCTCTTCTCCTCTCTTCTCCTCTCTTCTCCTCTCTTCTCCTCTCTTCTCCTCTCCTCTCTCTTCTCCTCTCTTCTCCTCTCCTCTCTCTTCTCCTCTCCTCTCTCTTCTCCTCTCCTCTCCTCTCTCGTCTCCTCTCCTCTCTCTTCTCCTCTCTTCTCCTCTCCTCTCCTCTCTCTTCTCCTCTCCTCTCTCTTCTCCTCTCCTCTCCTCTCCTCTCTTTTCTCCTCTCCTCTCTCTTCTCCTCTCCTCTCTCCTCTCCTCTCTCTTCTCCTCTCCTCTCCTCTCTCGTCTCCTCTCCTCTCTCTTCTCCTCTCTTCTTCTCCTTTCTCCTCCCTTCTGTTCTTTTCTTCTCTAAGTTTCCTCTTGATTTCCTCTGAGATGCTTTATGAATACTGCTGTCTATTGTCTTCTCCTCTCCTCCTCCCTCCTCTCCTCCTCCCTCCCCTTCTCTCTCCTCCTCTCCTCCTCTCTTCCTGTCCTCCCTTCTCCTCTACTTCCTTCTCCTCCTCTCCTCTCTTCTCCTCTCCCCTCCTCCTCTCCTCCCTTCTCCTCTACCCCTCTCCTCCCTTCTCCTCTCCTCCTCTCCTCTCGGTTTTCCCATTGTTTCCTGGTGTCTGTGGTTGAAGCACTGATGAGGAATGTAGATGTTGTGAGTTACATTGTTTTCAGTGGTCCAGGCAGAGGCAGGCAGATAGAGATACACTGCTGATTGCGTAGTGCAGTGTTTCCCAAACTAGATGGAGCTTTGCCCTGTGGAATGGAGTTTTCCTCTGTAGAATGGAGCTTTCCTCTGTGGAATGGAGCTTTCCCCTGTAGAATGTAGCTTTGCCCTGTAGAATGGAGCTTTCCTCTGTGGAATGTAGCTTTGCCCTGTAGAATGGAGCTTTCCTCTGTGGAATGTAGCTTTCACCTGTGGAATGGAGATTTCCTGTGTGGAATGGAGCTTTCCCCTGTAGAATGTAGCGTTGCCCTGTAGAATGGAGCTTTCCTCTGTGGAATGGAGCTTTCCTCTGTAGAATGGAGCTTTCCTCTGTAGAATGGAGCTTTCCTCTGTGGAATGGAGCTTTCCCCTGTAGAATGGAGCTTTCCTCTGTGGAATGGAGCTTTCCTCTGTAGAATGGAGCTTTCCTCTGTGGAATGTAGCGTTGCCCTGTACAATGGAGCTTTCCTCTGTGGAATGTAGCTTTGCCCTGTAGAATGGAGCTTTCCTCTGTGGAACGGAGCTTTCCCCTGTAGAATGGAGCTTTCACCTGTAGAATGTAGCTTTCCTCTGTAGAATGGAGCTTTCCTCTGTAGAATGGAGCTTTCACCTGTAGAATGGAGCTTTCACCTGTAGAATGGAGCTTTCCCCTGTAGAATGGAGCTTTCCCCTGTAGAATGGAGCTTTCACCTGTAGAATGGAGCTTTCCCCTGTAGAATGGAGCTTTCACCTGTAGAATGGAGCTTTCACCTGTAGAATGGAGCTTTGCTCTGTAGAATGGAGCTTTCCCCTGTGGAATGGAGCTTTCACCTGTAGAATGGAGCTTTCCTCTGTTGAATGTAGCTTTCACCTGTGGAATGGAGCTTTCACCTGTGGAATGGAGCTTTCCCCTGTAGAATGGAGCTTTCCCCTGTAGAATGGAGCTTTCCCCTGTGGAATGGAGCTTTCCCCTGTAGAATGGAGCTTTCCCCTGTAGAATGGAGCTTTCCCCTGTAGAATGGAGCTTTCCTCTGTAGAATGGAGCTTTCCCCTGTAGAATGGAGCTTTCACCTGTAGAATGGAGCTTTCCCCTGTAGAATGGAGCTTTCCCCTGTAGAATGGAGCTTTCCCCTGTAGAATGGAGCTTTCCCCTGTAGAATGGAGCTTTCCCCTGTGGAATGGAGCTTTCCCCTGTGGAATGGAGCTTTCCCCTGTAGAATGGGCCTTTCCCCTGTGGAATGGAGCTTTCCCCTGTAGAATGGAGCTTTCCCCTGTAGAATGGGCCTTTCCCCTGTAGAATGGAGCTTTCACCTGTAGAATGGAGCTTTCCCCTGTAGAATGGAGCTTTCCCCTGTAGAATGGAGCTTTCCCCTGTAGAATGGAGCTTTCCCCTGTGGAATGGAGCTTTCCTCTGTAGAATGGAGCTTTCCTCTGTAGAATGGAGCTTTCCCCTGTGGAATGGAGCTTTCCTCTGTAGAATGGAGCTTTCCCCTGTAGAATGGGCCTTTCCCCTGTGGAATGGAGCTTTCCCCTGTGGAATGGAGCTTTCCTCTGTAGAATGGAGCTTTCCTCTGTAGAATGGAGCTTTCCCCTGTAGAATGGAGCTTTCCTCTGTAGAATGGAGCTTTCCCCTGTAGAATGGAGCTTTCACCTGTAGAATGGAGCTTTCCCCTGTAGAATGGAGCTTTCCCCTGTAGAATGGAGCTTTCCCCTGTGGAATGGAGCTTTCCCCTGTAGAATGGGCCTTTCCCCTGTGGAATGGAGCTTTCCCCTGTAGAATGGAGCTTTCCCCTGTAGAATGGGCCTTTCCCCTGTAGAATGGAGCTTTCACCTGTAGAATGGAGCTTTCCCCTGTAGAATGGAGCTTTCCCCTGTAGAATGGAGCTTTCCCCTGTAGAATGGAGCTTTCCCCTGTAGAATGGAGCTTTCCCCTGTGGAATGGAGCTTTCCTCTGTAGAATGGAGCTTTCCTCTGTAGAATGGAGCTTTCCCCTGTGGAATGGAGCTTTCCTCTGTAGAATGGAGCTTTCCCCTGTAGAATGGGCCTTTCCCCTGTGGAATGGAGCTTTCCCCTGTGGAATGGAGCTTTCCTCTGTAGAATGGAGCTTTCCTCTGTAGAATGGAGCTTTCCTCTGTAGAATGGAGCTTTCCTCTGTAGAATGGAGCTTTCCTCTGTAGAATGACTTGATCTTGCTGATATCGAACATCTCTTTGACAAGGGAGACTCCTCCCAAGACAGCAGCAAAATAAATTGCAAACACATATTTCTTTTTTAACTGTATTGTGTTCTTCAGTCCCTCGTGGAATAAATTGCTGACATACTCCGTGTGTGTGTGTGTGTTATGTGTGTGTGTTTCCCAGTATCTCTCTATGATCTGTGCTCTGCCCTGAGGACAGGATTAGGTGCCTGAGAGGTTCCCACTGACAGGTTAAGCCTTTAATATAGTGGCGGTTTTGTGTTTACAGGCATGTTATTACCGTGTTTACGACTGTGTTTGAACCGTGTGACACCTCATATTACACCCATATCACACTCTATACCATGCTGTCATGGCACCGGGGTAGCGGGCAATTCCACCACTGCTATACGGTCCAACCGTGAATGCTTGATAGGTTGACCGTAACTGAACCAGACTACTGGCAGCTTACATGGTTATCTGATTTCATTGTTTCAGTAGATTTGAAGTATTATGCCTGGAATTAATTAAAAACATACTGAAAAAGAAATGATAGTGAAGGGTTGAGCTGTGACCTGACCTAAAGACAACTGTAAGTAAGTTCTGTAAATAAGTAGCCTTGGCTTGTGCAAGCTGGAAAAGGAGCAGGAGTCTATATCCTGTTTATGTAGCGTGAGGCAGCTTGATGTACAAGTACACCCCCTGGACAGGACGCCAGTCTATCGCAGGGCCATACCCACAATCTGTCTCCTTAAAGGGATACTTTGGGATTTTGGTAATGTGGGCTTTTATCTACTTCCCCAGAGTTAGTTGAACACATGGAAACCATTTGTATGTCTGCGTGCGGTTTGAAGGAAGCTGCTAACTAGTGCTAGCGCAATTGCTAACTAGCGTTAGCGCAATGACTGGAAGTCTATGGGTATATCACAGACTTCCAGTCATTGCGCTAATGCTGGTTAGCATTGACTCACAAAACAACCTCTAACTTCCTTCGTACTGGACAAAGTGACATACAAATGGTATCCACAAGTTCATATGACTGTGGGGAAGTAGATAAAGGGCCTCATTGCCAAAATCCTGAAGTAATCCTTTAGTGCCAAACAGAGATGCACTGGGTCCCATTTTTACAGTCTTTGGTATGACTAGGATGGGGATTGAACTCCCAACTTTTCTAATCTCACAGCAGACGCTCAAGCAACAAGGCCACTGAGTTGGTCAAAGAAATACCAGACAGGGTTCAGCTGTGTCCTGACCTAAAGACAACCATGTTACTTTGTTACTGCAAGGCTTTAATGCAAAGCTACTAATAGAATCATGAATGTAAGAACCATCCTTGTATATCGGTAAAAATCTGTGGAAGAGACTCATTCTTACACTGACAATGCACAGTGGAGCCTGAAATGATTGACACCCTTGAGAAAGATGAGCAAAGATGACTGTATAAAATAAATAATACACATTCTGAGCTATATTGTATGCATAACATTTTTGGGGGAAATTATATTATTTTACTAATACAATTGCTCAGAGAAAGATATATTTTTGAACAAGTAATACTTTTTTCTTCTCCAAGAAGGTAGGGGTCAAAATGATTGACACCCCTGTTTTCAATGCCTTTCTATACCTCACCTTCAAATCAAATCCAACTTTATTAGTCACATGCGCCGAATACAACAGGTGTACACCTTACAGTGAAATGCTTACTTACGAGCCCCTAACTAACAATGCAGTTTAAAAAAAATACAGATAACAATATGAGATAAAAGTAACAAGTAATTAAAGAGCAGCAGTAAAAATAACAATATATACAGGGGGGTACCAGTACAGAGTCAATGTGTGGGGGCACCGGTTAGTTGAGGTAATATGTACATGTAGGTAGAGTTATTAAAGTGACTATGCATAGATATTAAACAGAGAGTAGCAGAGGTGTAAAAGAGTGGTGGGGGGGCCTTCCTCTAACACTGCCTGGAATAGAGGTCCTGGATGGCAGGAAGCTTGGCCCCCGTGATGTACTGGGCCGAGCAGTTGCCATACCAGGCAGTGATTTAACCAGTCAGGATGCTCTCGATGGTGCGGCTGTAGAACCTTTTGAGGATCTGAGGACCCATGCCAAATCTTTTCTGCCTCCTGAGGGGGAAAAGGTTTTGTCGTGCCCTCTTCATGCCTGTCTTGGTGTGTTTGGACCATGATAGTTTGTTGGTGATGTGGACACCAAGGAACTTGAAGCTCTCAACCTGTTCCACTACAGCCCCGTCGATGAGAATGGGGGCGTGCTTGGTCCTCTTTTTCCTGTAGTCCACAATCATCTCCTTTGTCTTGATCCCGTTGAGGGAGAGGTTGTTGTCCTGGCATCACACGGCCAGGTCTCTGACCTCCTCCCTATAGGCTGTCTCATTGTTGTCGTTGATCAGGCCTACCGCAGGTAGCCTAAGGGCGGCAGGTAGCCCAAGGGCGGCAGGTAGCCCAAGGGCGGCAGGTAGCCCAGGGGTGGCAGGTAGCCTAGTGGTTAGAGCGTTGGGCCTGTAACCGAAAGGTTGCAAGATAGAATCCCCGAGCTGACAAGGTAAAAATCTGTCTTTCTGCCCCTGAACAAGGCAGTTAACCCTACTGTTCCTAGGCCATCATTGTAAATAAGAATTTGTTCTTAACTGACTTGCCTAGTTAAATAAAGGTTAAATAGAAAATAAAAAATAAAACCACTGTTGTGTCATCGGCAAACTTAGTGATGGTGTTGGAGTTGTGCCTGGCCATGCAGTCATGAGTGAACAGGGAGTACACCTTGTGAGGATAACGGCACTGATACTTTTTCTAAAATGTTTTCTGAGATGGGAGAACACATTGGGAGGGATGTTAGACCATTCCTCCATACAGAATCTTTCCAGATCCTTCGTCTGGTCTTATGGACTGCCCTCTTCAGTTAAAACCACAGGTTTTCCAATGGGGTTCAAGTCCAGAGTCTGAGATGGCCATTTCAACATGTTGATTTTGTGGCCAATTAACCATTTCTTTTTGGATTTTGATGTTTGCTTGGGGTCATTGTCTTGCTGGAAAATCCATTTGCGGCCAAGTTTCTGGCTAAAATGTCCTGGTACTGGGTGCCGTTGACCTTAACAAGGACCCCAGGACCAGTGGAAGCAAAATAGCCCCATAACATCAAAGCTCCAGCACCATATTTTACAGTAGCTTATTTTCTGCTCATTCATTCTCATATCGACGCCAAACCCACCACTGCTGTGTGTGACTAAAGAGCTCTATCGTCAAGGGTGTCAATAATTTTGGGCCCCACTGAATACATTTGATTATTTTTGGTGTATGTATGTCATAGGGTTAGGCCCTAAGGGGCTCCAAGTGTGTGTGTGTGTGTGTGTGTGTGTGTGTGTGTGTGTGTGTGTGTGTGTGTGTGTGTGTGTGTGTGTGTGTGGTGTGTGGTGTGTGTGTGTGTGTGTGTGTGTGTGTGTGTTTGGTAAAGGGTAGATGTGTCAACACAGTCCTGTTGTTGTTGTTGTTCTGGACCCATGATGTTACATCAGCCCTGCAAGCCCCCGTGGGAAACCCCAGACATCCACCTCGGAGACAGAGAGAGACAGCAGGCTATAACTTTTAATGATACCCCTCACTTTCTCTCTCTCTCTCTCTCTCTCTCTCTCTCTCTCTCTCTCTCTCTCTCTCTCTCTCTCTCTCTCTCTCTCTCTCTCTCTCTCTCTCTCTCTCTCTCTCTCTCTCTCTCTCTCTCTCTCTCTCTCTCTCTCTCTCTCTCTCTCTCTCTCTCTCCCTCTCTCTCTCTCTCTCTTTCCCTCTCTCTCTCTCTCATTCTCACTCTCTCACTCTGGCTTGTGGAGTAGTTAAGGATTGATTGGTTGTTAGTTTTAAAACATCATAACTTAACATATGATTCATTGCTATTTAAAACTTACAACAATCTGTCTGGTTATCCAACTCATCATATACTTACATTTATACTACAGGTTCTATATAGACCTGGTTATCCAACTCATCATAAACTTACATTTATACTACAGGTTCTATATAGACCTGGTTATCAGTGCTATCTAATTTATTGATCCGCAAATTGGAAATGATGTTAGGTAAGGAAATGATGTTAGGTAAGGAAATGATGTTAGGTAAGGAAATGATGTTAGGTAAGGAAATTAGGTTAGCGTTCAGTGGCAGACATACATACTGTCGACAGAAATACATACACTAAGACAGAAGTTGGCGTGGGTGTATATAGTGATTAGGGCCAGGAGTTTTTCCTGACAGTATGCCCTGACTGGAATGTTTTCCAGGTCACCGGGTCTAGACAATGACTGTATATACTGAGTATAATAAACTACTCCAGGAAGTGACGTTGCAGGCTAGCTCAGTGCTGTCCCCTCTCATTGAGTAGTAGTAGCTCAGTGTTGTCCCCTCTCATTGACTAGTAGTAGCTCAGTGCTGTCCCCTCTCATTGACTAGTAGTAGCTCAGTGCTGTCCCCTCTCATTGAGTAGTAGTAGCTCAGTGCTGTCCCCTCTCATTGAGTAACTCAAGTTGAAGGCCGACCAGAGTACTGCAGGCTGCCATAAGCAACTCATTTATCCTTATGTGTGCAATTTTTACACCAAACAATAATATAAATGCAATATGTAAATATTTAAAGTGTTGGTCCCATGTTTCATGAGCTGAAATAAAAGATCCCAGAAAAGTTCCATACCCACAAAAAGCTGATTTTTCACAAATTTTGTGCACAAAGTTGTTTACATCCCTGTTAGTGAGCATTTCTCTTTTGCCAAGATAATCCATCCACCTGACAGGTGTGGAATATCAATAAGCTGATTAAACAGCATGATCATTACACAGGTGCACCCTGTGCTGGGGACAATAAAAGGCCACTCTAAAATGTGCAGTTTTGTCACACAATGCCATAGATTTTTATTTTCCTTTTGAGGGAGAGTGTAATTGGCATGCTGACTGCTGGAATGTCCACCAGAGCTGTTGACAGATCATTTAATATGAATTTCTCTACCATAAGCCGCCTCCAATGTGGTTTTGGAGAATTTGGCAGTACGTCCAACCGGTCTCACAACCGCAGACCACATGCAACCACGCTAGCCCAGGACCTCCACATCCGGCTTCTGCACCTGCGGTATGATCTGACACCAGCCACCAGAATTTCTGCACAAACTGTCAGACACGGTCTCAGGGAAGCTCATCTGCGTGCTCGTTGTACTCACAGGGTCTTGACCTGACTGCAGTTCTGCGTCGTAAATGACTTCAGTGGGAAAATGCTCACCTTCAATGGCCACTGGCATGCTGGAGAAGTACGCTCTTCATGGATTAAAAACTGGTTTCAACCGGGCAGATGGCAGACAGCGTGTATGGCGTCTTGTGGGCGAGCGGTTTGCTGATGTCAACATTGTAAACAGAGTGCCCCATGGTGGCGGTGGGGTTATGGTACGGGCAGGCATAAGCTATGGACAACGAACACAATTGCATTTTATCAATGGCATTTTGAATACACAGAGATATCATGGTGAAATTTTGAGGCCCATTGTTGTGCCATTCATCCGCCGCCATCACCTCATGTTTCAGCATGATAATGTTGCAAGGATCTGTACACAATTCCTGGAAGCTGAAAATGTCCCAGTTCTTCTATGGCCTGCATACTCACCAGCCATGTCACCCATTGAGCATGTTTGGGATGCTCTGGATCAACATGTACGACAGCGTGTCCCAGTTCCCGCCAATATCCAGCAACATTGCACAGCCATTGAAGAGGAGTGGGACAACATTTTCACAGACCACAATCAACAGCCTGATCAACTCTATGCGAAGGAGATGTGTTGTGCTGCATGAGGTAAATGGTGGTCACACTAGATACTGACTGGTTTTCTGATCCACGCCCCTACCTGTTTTTTAAAGGTATCTGTGACCAACAGGTGCATATTAATTTATTTCAATTGACTGATTTCCTTATATGAACTGTAACTCAGTAAAATCTTTGAAATTGTTGCATGTTGTGTTTATGTTTTTGTTCAGTGTAAAATACATCTTGTGCATTTTATTTACACAAAGATTGACTGTAAAGATTACAATTTTTCCATTCACTATAATAGGGGATCCTGTTTTCTGCTTACAATGCCTGCAACACCACGGTCGGCCTTGAACTTCCGTGGCTTCAATGAGAGAGGGCTGTCATTCTCCCCTGGGTCTAGGTCACCTAACTAGGGTCAGGAGAGTTTCCTGATCAGGACACATAGGCCAGAAAAACTCCTGGCCCTAGTACTGATCAAAGAGCTTCTTATGTGCACCATACGGTATCATTCAAATGCGAGAAGCAGAGCAATAGGAGGTCTGTCCTAGTGTGTGCAGTTTCACCTCGGAGACTGTTGACAGCCAATGAGACACAAATGTAAATGTGAGCCGATGGCTTCCTCATTAGACCACGAGGGGAGCCATTATCCTCCATGTGTTTGGTCATGAGTTTAACACATCCCTGTGTACAAACACACCGTCATTCCGACGGTTACACACATGGCCACACAGTCAGACATTCACTGCAGCTTAAACACACAACAGGGTACATGCCAGCGAGTGTGTGTTTAGAGACTGTGTGTGTGTGTGTGGGCCACACAGCAGGGTACATGTCAGCGTGTGTGTGTGTTTAGAGACTGTGTGTGTGTGGGTGTCAGATCTCATTGTGTACTGATGCTCTGTTTGCTCTTATTGGAATGAATAGCCGTTGTTTGTTGTGCAATGCGTATTTCTAAACATAAACTGTTCCTCTTCCTCTGATATTTAAACCAAACAGCCATGTCCGTGGTATTGTGCTTCCTCCAGCGCCCTCCACTCCGAAGGCCTATTTCAGCACACCATCGCCCTGACTTTGACTCTGTCATTATGCTGAAACTGGATGCTCCTCTCCTGTACTAAAGAACAGGCTAAGGGAAATATACTGCTGTGGCTTTTTCTTTCTGTGAGTGGCGCATACAGGCAGCTCTCAGGACAGTTCAATTAGGGTCCTCATTCCATGCTAGGTTAGTTTTGTTAGCACATGCAAATAGTTTGGCTAACAGCTCAGAATATTTCAGTTCTTTGCTCCCATTATGCATACTATTCTTCAGACTTGCACATTCATCATTTGTCTGTTTCATTTATGTGCTTTGGAGAGTTCAAGTACAGTGTCTTCAGAAAGTATTCCTACTGTTGTGTTACAGCCTGAATTTTAAAAGGATTCAATCACTTTATTTTTTCACCCATCTGCACACAAAATAAAAAAAGTTAAAATTAGTGTGGACGCTAGGATTTGGGAAGACATTTTTGCTAATTTATTGAAAATGAAATACAGAAATATATAATTTACACAAGCATTCACACCCCTGAGTCAATGCATGTTAGAATCTCAGCGATTACCTCAGCGTCTCTAAGAGCTTTGCACATCTGGATTGTTCAATTTTTGCATTTAAAAAATATATATATTCTTCAAGCTCCACCATTTTGGTTGTTGATCATTGCTAGACAGCCATTTTAAAGTCTTGCCATAGATTTTCAAACCGATTTAAGTCAAACTGTAACTAGGCCACTTGGGAACATTCAATGTTGTCTTGGTAAGTAACTACAATGTTGTTGATCCATCCTCAGTTTTCAACTCTCAGCCATTAAACTCTGTTACTGTTTTGGTGTCATGGTGAAATCCCTGAGCAGTGTCCTTCCTCTTGTGCAACTGAGTGCAATACAGGCCTCCTTCCTCCTTCCTGTATCTTTGTAGTGACTGAGTATATTGATACATCATACAAAGTGTAATTAATAACTTCACCATGCTCAAAGGGATATTCAAAATGTCAGCTTTTTTTTTTTTTTTACCCATCTACCAAATGGTGCTCTTCTTTTTGCCAGGCATTGGAAATCGTCCCTTGTCTTTGTTGTTGAATCTGTGTTTAAAATGTGCCACTCTAAAAACATAATTCTACTTTGACATTATGGGGTATTGTGTGTAGGCCAGTGGCACAAAATCTAAATTGAATACATTTTAAATTCAGGCCTGTAACACAACAAAATGTGGAAAAATTCAAGGGGTGCGAATAATTTCTGAAGACGCTGTCAGCTGCAACAAACTTTGAATGTAGCCTCTGTGACTGTAGCTGCAGCACGAGGTCAAGCAGCGCTAGGCTAATAATCTATCCAGCGTCCAGTCATTCCTCAGGAAGCCTTAGCAGCGCTAGGCTAATAATCTATCCAGGGTCCAGTCATTCCTCAGGAAGCCTTAGCAGCGCTAGGCTAATAATCTATCCAGCGTCCAGTCATTCCCCAGGAAGCCTTAGCAGCGCTAGGCTAATAATCTATCCAGCGTCCAGTCATTCCTCAGGAAGCCTTAGCAGCGCTAGGCTAATAATCTATCCAGGGTCCAGTCATTCCTCAGGAAGCCTTAGCAGCGCTAGGCTAATAATCTATCCAGGGTCCAGTCATTCCTCAGGTAGCCTTAGCAGCGCTAGGCTAATAATCTATCCAGGGTCCAGTCATTCCTCAGGAAGCCTTAGCAGCGCTAGGCTAATAATCTATCCAGGGTCCAGTCATTCCTCAGGAAGCCTTAGCAGCGCTAGGCTAATAATCTATCCAGCATCCAGTCATTCCTCAGGTAGCCTTATCATAACTGTGAACCACACCCTAGGTTTTTGTTGACTGCGAGGCAGTGCTAGTGGTTTAGTCACAATGGTAACTCCTATGCCAGCCTGCACAATTAACATACAGCCTCGACGGTTGTAACTTTCCATGTTGTCAGGCTGTGCTCCATGTTGTCAGGCTGTCCAAAATAGCAGACTAGGCTACACAACTGGTGCCCACTCCCCACCATAGTCCTACACACAGAGGAGGGAACCTGTCTCTAACATCACGTACACACCACAAATCAAATCAAATCAAATGTATATGTCACATGCGTTGAATACAACACCTTACAGTGAAATGCTGAATACAACAGGTGTAGACCTTACAGTGAAATGCTGAATACAACAGGTGTAGTAGACCTTATAGTGAAATGCTTACTTACAAGCCCTTAACCAACAATGCAGTTTTAAGAAAAATATGTGTTAAGTAAAAAATAGATAAGTAAAAAAAATTAAATAACAAATAATTAAAGAGCAGCAGTAAAATAACAGTAGCGAGGCTATATACAGGGGGTACAGAGTTAATGTGGAGGCTATATACAGGGGGTACAGAGTTAATGTGGAGGCTATATACAGGGGGTACAGAGTTAATGTGGAGGCTATATACAGGGGGTACAGAGTTAATGTGGAGGCTATATACAGGGGGTACAGAGTTAATGTGGAGGCTATATACAGGGGGTACAGAGTTAATGTGGAGGCTATATACAGGGGGTACAGAGTCAATGTGAAGGCTATATACAGAGGGTACAGAGTTAATGTGGAGGCTACATACAGGGGGTACAGAGTCAATGTGGAGGCTATATACAGGGGGTACAGAGTTAATGTGGAGGCTATATACAGGGGGTACAGAGTCAATGTGGAGGCTATATACAGGGGGTACAGAGTCAATGTGGAGGCTATATACAGGGGGTACAGAGTCAATGTGGAGGCTATAAACAGGGGGTACAGAGTCAATGTGGAGGCTATAAACAGGGGGTACAGAGTTAATGTGGAGGCTATATACAGGGGGTACAGAGTTAATGTGGAGGCTATATACAGGGGGTACATAGTTAATGTGGAGGCTACATACAGCGGGTACAGAGTCAATGTGGAGGCTATAAACAGGGGGTACAGAGTTAATGTGGAGGCTATATACAGGGGGTACAGAGTCAATGTGGAGGCTATATACAGGGGGTACAGAGTTAATGTGGAGGCTATATACAGGGGGTACAGCGTTAATGTGGAGGCTACATACAGGGGGTACAGAGTCAATGTGGAGGCTATATACAGGGGGTACAGAGTTAATGTGGAGGCTATATACAGGGGGTACAGAGTTAATGTGGAGGCTATATACAGGGGGTACAGAGTTAATGTGGAGGCTATATACAGGGGGTACAGAGTTAATGTGGAGGCTATATACAGGGGGTACAGAGTCAATGTGAAGGCTACATACAGGGGGTACAGAGTCAATGTGGAGGCTATATACAGGGGGTACAGAGTTAATGTGGAGGCTATATACAGGGGGTACAGAGTCAATGTGGAGGCTATATACAGGGGGTACAGAGTTAATGTGGAGGCTATATACAGGGGGTACAGAGTTAATGTGGAGGCTATATACAGGGGGTACAGAGTTAATGTGGAGGCTATATACAGGGGGTACAGAGTCAATGTGGAGGCTATATACAGGGGGTACAGAGTTAATGTGGAGGCTATATACAGGGGGTACAGAGTTAATGTGCGGGGGGGACAGGTTAGTCGAGGTAGTTGAGGCAATATGTCCATGTAGGTAGATGTTTTTGAACCCTGTTCTGGTTTAGTTGGACACATAAAACCCTTTGAGATGAATCATCTCTTCATTCCACAGCTTTTTTAACTCGTTGGGAGAAGAAAACAAAGTCTTCTCGTTTCCTGCTGCACTCTGCGCTATTTATACAGCGACATCGTTATGATGAATGGAATGTGTGTGCAACGTTTCTAACTCGCTGGGAGAAGAAAACAGAGTCATTATGATGAATGTCATTTAATGTGACTCTGACTCCCACCACAGGCAGCAAAAGCCACTCTGTCTGTAAGTGTAACTCGTGGTTCATTCATGTGTTTGTTTAATGTGCTCATGCTTTGAGTTGATGATTGGGCGCAAAGTGGCGTGGGGTGTCCGGTGACCATGAGGGGATGCTCTGTAGACGCTTCCTCTTCTGTTCTGTCAGCGAAGTTCTCTTCCTGCTGTCAGCGAGGTCCTCTTCCTGCTGTCAGCAAGGTCCTCTTCCTGCTGTCAGCGAGTTCCACTTCCTGCTGTCAGCGAGGTCCTCTTCCTGCTGTCAGCGAGTTCCACTTCCTGCTGTCAGCGAAGTTCTCTTCCTGCTGTCAGCGTGGTCCTCTTCCTGCTGTCAGCAAGGTCCTCTTCCTGCTGTCAGCGAGGTCCTCTTCCTGCTGTCAGCGAGGTCCTCTTCCTGCTGTCAGCGAGGTCCACTTCCTGTTCCTGCCACGTGGCGAAAGAAAGAAAAACAGGGCATGTGTTTTGCTCACCTTTTTTTCTCTCCCCCCCATCATCCTCCCACCAGTCTGGGTGACCTTGCACCAGTCTCTGTGACCTTGCACCAGTCTCTGTGACCTTGCACCAGTCTCTGTGACCTTGGAGAGCGAGCGACTGTAGTACCGTTAAGCATTCTGGGACAGAACAAACCAGACAGTCATATTGAGGGCACAGAGATGGAGAGGTTTGGGAGAAGACTGGAGAAAGAAGGGAGGCGCAAACTAGCAACGGATGTGCTGTGTGTCGTCATGTCTATGTATGCGTTGAAGGGATACTGTCAAATGAAATAGACAGTAATAAAATGAAATGCAGGGAGTGGTGAACTAGTGATACGAGTGGTCTTTGAGATGAAGAATAGCTCTGAAGGAGATCTGTGTCTAGGCATGATAGTGTCACAGAAAGGTTTAAGTGTTGATATCAGCTATGCTTCAGCAATAAACACGTCTTAACATCAACACACTCTGAAGCTCAAACAACATTTACCTCCATGTTAAAACAGCATTCACCTCCATGTTAAAACAACATCCACCTCCATGTTAAAACAACATTTACCTCCATATTAAAACAACATTTACCTCCATATTAAAACAACATCCACCTCCATGTTAAAACAGCATCCACCTCCATGTTAAAACAGCATCCACCTCCATGTTAAAACAGCATCCACCTCCATGTTAAAACAGCATCCACCTCCATGTTAAAACAGCATCCACCTCCATCTTAAAACAGCATCCACCTCCATCTTAAAACAGCATCCACCTCCATGTTAAAACAGCATCCACCTCCATGTTAAAACAGCATCCACCTCCATGTTAAAACAACATCCACCTCCATATTAAAACAGCATCCACCTCCATGTTAAAACAGCATCCACCTCCATGTTAAAACAACATCCACCTCCATATTAAAACAGCATCCACCTCCATGTTAAAACAGCATCCACCTCCATGTTAAAACAACATCCACCTCCATGTTAAAACAACATCCACCTCCATGTTAAAACAACACCCACCTCCATCTTAAAACATCATCCACCTCCATGTTAAAACAACATTTACCTCCATGTTAAAACAGCATCCACCTCCATGTTAAAACAACATCCATCTCCATGTTAAAACAGCATCCACCTCCATGTTAAAACAACATCCACCTCCATATTAAAACAACATCCACCTCCATGTTAAAACAGCATCCACCTCCATGTTAAAACAACATCCACCTCCATGTTAAAACAACATTTACCTCCATGTTAAAACAACATTTACCTCCATGTTAAAACAACATTTACCTCCATGTTAAAACAGCATCCACCTCCATATTAAAACAGCATCCACCTCCATATTAAAACAGCATCCACCTCCATATTAAAACAGCATCCACCTCCATGTTAAAACAACATCCACCTCCATGTTAAAACAGCATCCACCTCCATATTAAAACTACATCCACCTCCATGTTAAAACAACATCCACCTCCATGTTAAAACAACATCCACCTCCATATTAAAACAACATCCACCTCCATGTTAAAACAACATCCACCTCCATGTTAAAACAACATCCACCTCCATGTTAAAACAACACCCACCTCCATGTTAAAACAACATTCACCTCCATGTTAAAACAACATCCACCTCTATATTAAAACAACATCCATCTCCATATTAAAACAACATCCATCTCCATGTCAAAACAGCAGCCACCTCCATATTTGTAACGTGGACGCTGGGATTTGGGAAGCAAGTGTAGGTGGTGAGTTTAATAATAAACGGCACAATACAAGAAACACGAGTAGAGTACAGACATGAAAGACATAGTCAATACTGCCTGGGGAATGAACCTAAGGGAGTGCCAGATAAAGGGGAGGTAATGAGGGAAGTAATGGAGTCCAGGTGTGTCTGTTGATGAAGCGCGGGTGCGCGCAATGATGAATGCCAGGACCGGTGGTTAGTAAACCGGTGACGTCGAATGCTGGAGGTGAGGAGTGGTAGTAGACGTGACAATTTTAAAACATCTACCTCCATTTTAAAACATCCACCTCCATATTAAAACAACATCCACCTCCATGTTAAAACAGCATCCACCTCCATATTAAAACAACATCCACCTCCATATTAAAACAGCATCCACCTCCATATTAAAACAGCATCCACCTCCATGTTAAAACAGCATCCACCTCCATGTTAAAACAACATTTACCTCCATGTTAAAACAACATCCACCTCCATGTTAAAACAGCATCCACCTCCATATTAAAACAACATCCACCTCCATATTAAAACTACATCCACCTCCATGTTAAAACAGCATCCACCTCCATGTTAAAACAGCATCCACCTCCATGTTAAAACAACATTTACCTCCATGTTAAAACAACATCCACCTCCATGTTAAAACAGCATCCACCTCCATATTAAAACAACATCCACCTCCATGTTAAAACAGCATCCACCTCCATATTAAAACAACATCCACCTCCATGTTAAAACAACATCCACCTCCATGTTAAAACAACATCCACCTCCATATTAAAACAACATCCATCTCCATGTTAAAACAACATCCACCTCCATGTTAAAACAACATCCACCTCCATGTTAAAACAACATCCACCTCCATATTAAAACTACATCCACCTCCATGTTAAAACAACATCCACCTCCATATTAAAACTACATCCACCTCCATATTAAAACAACATCCACCTCCATGTTAAAACAACATCCACCTCCATGTTAAAACAACATCCACCTCCATATTAAAACAGCATCCACCTCCATATTAAAACAGCATCCACCTCCATATTAAAACAGCATCCACCTCCATATTAAAACAGCATCCACCTCCATGTTAAAACAACATCCACCTCCATGTTAAAACAGCATCCACCTCCATATTAAAACTACATCCACCTCCATGTTAAAACAACATCCACCTCCATGTTAAAACAACATCCACCTCCATATTAAAACAACATCCACCTCCATGTTAAAACAACATCCACCTCCATGTTAAAACAACATCCACCTCCATATTAAAACAACATCCATCTCCATATTAAAACAACATCCATCTCCATGTCAAAACAGCAGCCACCTCCATATTTGTAACGTGGACGCTGGGATTTGGGAAGCAAGTGTAGGTGGTGAGTTTAATAATAAACGGCACAATACAAGAAACACGAGTAGAGTACAGACATGAAAGACATAGTCAATACTGCCTGGGGAATGAACCTAAGGGAGTGCCAGATAAAGGGGAGGTAATGAGCGAAGTAATGGAGTCCAGGTGTGTCTGTTGATGAAGCGCGGGTGCGCGCAATGATGAATGCCAGGACCGGTGGTTAGTAAACCGGTGACGTCGAATGCTGGAGGTGAGGAGTGGTAGTAGACGTGACAATTTTAAAACATCTACCTCCATTTTAAAACATCCACCTCCATATTAAAACAACATCCACCTCCATGTTAAAACAGCATCCACCTCCATATTAAAACAACATCCACCTCCATATTAAAACAGCATCCACCTCCATGTTAAAACAGCATCCACCTCCATATTAAAACAACATCCACCTCCATATTAAAACAGCATCCACCTCCATATTAAAACAGCATCCACCTCCATGTTAAAACAGCATCCACCTCCATGTTAAAACAACATTTACCTCCATGTTAAAACAACATCCACCTCCATGTTAAAACAGCATCCACCTCCATATTAAAACAACATCCACCTCCATATTAAAACTACATCCACCTCCATGTTAAAACAGCATCCACCTCCATGTTAAAACAGCATCCACCTCCATGTTAAAACAACATTTACCTCCATGTTAAAACAACATCCACCTCCATGTTAAAACAGCATCCACCTCCATATTAAAACAACATCCACCTCCATGTTAAAACAGCATCCACCTCCATATTAAAACAACATCCACCTCCATGTTAAAACAACATCCACCTCCATGTTAAAACAACATCCACCTCCATATTAAAACAACATCCATCTCCATGTTAAAACAACATCCACCTCCATGTTAAAACAACATCCACCTCCATGTTAAAACAACATCCACCTCCATATTAAAACTACATCCACCTCCATGTTAAAACAACATCCACCTCCATATTAAAACTACATCCACCTCCATATTAAAACAACATCCACCTCCATGTTAAAACAACATCCACCTCCATGTTAAAACAACATCCACCTCCATATTAAAACAACATCCACCTCCATGTTAAAACAACATCCACCTCCATGTTAAAACAACATCTACCTCCATGTTAAAACAACATCCACCTCCATATTAAAACAACATCCACCTCCATGTTAAAACAACATCCACCTCCATGTTAAAACTACATCCACCTCCATATTAAAACAACATCCACCTCCATGTTAAAACAACATCCACCTCCATGTTAAAACAGCATCCACCTCCATATTAAAACAACATCCACCTCCATGTTAAAACAACATCTACCTCCACGTTAAAACAACATTTACCTCCATGTTAAAACAACATCCATCTCCATATTAAAACAACATTTACCTCCATATTAAAACAACATCCACCTCCATGTTAAAACAACATCCACCTCCATGTTAAAACAACATCCACCTCCATGTTAAAACAACATCCACCTCCATGTTAAAACAATATCCACCTCCATATTAAAACAACATCCACCTCCATGTTAAAACAGCATCCACCTCCATGTTAAAACAGCATCCACCTCCATGTTAAAACAACATCCACCTCCATGTTAAAACAACATCCACCTCCATATTAAAACAACATCCACCTCCATGTTAAAACAACATCCACCTCCATGTTAAAACAACATCCACCTCCATGTTAAAACAACATCCACCTCCATGTTAAAACAGCATCCACCTCTATATTAAAACAACATCCACCTCCATGTTAAAACAACATCCACCTCCATGTTAAAACTACATCCACCTCCATATTAAAACAACATCCACCTCCATGTTAAAACTACATCTACCTCCACGTTAAAACAACATTTACCTCCATGTTAAAACAACATCCATCTCCATATTAAAACAACATTTACCTCCATATTAAAACAACATCCACCTCCATGTTAAAACAACATCCACCTCCATGTTAAAACAACATCCACCTCTATATTAAAACAACATCCACCTCCATGTTAAAACAGCATCCATCTCCATGTTAAAACAACATCCACCTCCATGTTAAAACAACATCCACCTCCATATTAAAACAACATCCACCTCCATGTTAAAACAGCATCCACCTCCATGTTAAAACAACATCCACCTCCATGTTAAAACAACATCTACCTCCACGTTAAAACAACATTTACCTCCATGTTAAAACAACATCCATCTCCATATTAAAACAACATTTACCTCCATATTAAAACAACATCCACCTCCATGTTAAAACAACATCCACCTCCATGTTAAAACAACATCCACCTCCATGTTAAAACAACATCCACCTCCATGTTAAAACAGCATCCACCTCCATATTAAAACAACATCCACCTCCATGTTAAAACAGCATCCACCTCCATATTAAAACAACATCCACCTCCATGTTAAAACAACATCCACCTCCATGTTAAAACAACATCCACCTCCATATTAAAACAACATCCATCTCCATGTTAAAACAACATCCACCTCCATGTTAAAACAACATCCACCTCCATGTTAAAACAACATCCACCTCCATATTAAAACTACATCCACCTCCATGTTAAAACAACATCCACCTCCATATTAAAACTACATCCACCTCCATATTAAAACAACATCCACCTCCATGTTAAAACAACATCCACCTCCATGTTAAAACAACATCCACCTCCATATTAAAACAACATCCACCTCCATGTTAAAACAACATCTACCTCCATGTTAAAACAACATCCACCTCCATATTAAAACAACATCCACCTCCATGTTAAAACAACATCCACCTCCATGTTAAAACTACATCCACCTCCATATTAAAACAACATCCACCTCCATGTTAAAACAACATCCACCTCCATGTTAAAACAGCATCCACCTCCATATTAAAACAACATCCACCTCCATGTTAAAACAACATCTACCTCCACGTTAAAACAACATTTACCTCCATGTTAAAACAACATCCATCTCCATATTAAAACAACATTTACCTCCATATTAAAACAACATCCACCTCCATGTTAAAACAACATCCACCTCCATGTTAAAACAACATCCACCTCCATGTTAAAACAACATCCACCTCCATGTTAAAACAATATCCACCTCCATATTAAAACAACATCCACCTCCATGTTAAAACAGCATCCACCTCCATGTTAAAACAGCATCCACCTCCATGTTAAAACAACATCCACCTCCATGTTAAAACAACATCCACCTCCATATTAAAACAACATCCACCTCCATGTTAAAACAACATCCACCTCCATGTTAAAACAACATCCACCTCCATGTTAAAACAACATCCACCTCCATGTTAAAACAGCATCCACCTCTATATTAAAACAACATCCACCTCCATGTTAAAACAACATCCACCTCCATGTTAAAACTACATCCACCTCCATATTAAAACAACATCCACCTCCATGTTAAAACTACATCTACCTCCACGTTAAAACAACATTTACCTCCATGTTAAAACAACATCCATCTCCATATTAAAACAACATTTACCTCCATATTAAAACAACATCCACCTCCATGTTAAAACAACATCCACCTCCATGTTAAAACAACATCCACCTCTATATTAAAACAACATCCACCTCCATGTTAAAACAGCATCCATCTCCATGTTAAAACAACATCCACCTCCATGTTAAAACAACATCCACCTCCATATTAAAACAACATCCACCTCCATGTTAAAACAGCATCCACCTCCATGTTAAAACAACATCCACCTCCATGTTAAAACAACATCTACCTCCACGTTAAAACAACATTTACCTCCATGTTAAAACAACATCCATCTCCATATTAAAACAACATTTACCTCCATATTAAAACAACATCCACCTCCATGTTAAAACAACATCCACCTCCATGTTAAAACAACATCCACCTCCATGTTAAAACAACATCCACCTCCATGTTAAAACAATATCCACCTCCATATTAAAACAACATCCACCTCCATGTTAAAACAGCATCCACCTCCATGTTAAAACAGCATCCACCTCCATGTTAAAACAACATCCACCTCCATGTTAAAACAACATCCACCTCCATATTAAAACAACATCCACCTCCATGTTAAAACAACATCCACCTCCATGTTAAAACAACATCCACCTCCATGTTAAAACAACATCCACCTCCATGTTAAAACAGCATCCACCTCTATATTAAAACAACATCCACTTCCATGTTAAAACAACATCCACCTCCATGTTAAAACAACATCCACCTCCATGTTAAAACAACATCCACCTCTATATTAAAACAACATCCACCTCCATGTTAAAACAGCATCCATCTCCATGTTAAAACAACATCCACCTCCATGTTAAAACAACATCCACCTCCATATTAAAACAACATCCACCTCCATGTTAAAACAGCATCCACCTCCATGTTAAAACAACATCCACCTCCATGTTAAAACAACATCCACCTCCATATTAAAACAACATCCACCTCCATATTAAAACAGCATCCACCTCCATGTTAAAACAACATCCACCTCCATATTAAAACAGCATCCACCTCCATATTAAAACAGCATCCACCTCCATTTTAAAACAACATCCACCTCCATATTAAAACAACAGCCACCTCCATATTGTCTCTCTCTCCCTCTCCCTCTCTCACATTTTGTCAGGAAATACAGCTCTGTCTTGGGTTCTGCTGTGGTGCAGTGGTTGCACAGCCTTTCATCTTCAAGGAGCTAGGTTTTCCTGTCTCTACTCTTCTCAATGGCAAGGCTGTGCCCACTAAGCCTGTACTTTGTCAAGGTTTTCCTAAGGTTTGTAATGGTGAACTGTCGATTTAGGGCTAGATAGTACTGCATTTTGCTTTGTGATTCCCAGTAGGCAATGTACTTTTGTTTTGACTGTGTTGTAATTTGTTTTATTCTGATTGATTGGATGTTCGGGTCCTGAGGCTTAGTAGAACAGGTTTGTGAACTCAGCCCCAGGACCAGCTGGATGAGGGGACTCTTTTCTTTGCTCAGCTCTTGGCATTGCAAGGCTTGGTAATGATATGAGAGGGGGTCTCTGTATTTGAGATGTTTCCAAAACTGAATTGCTCTTTTTTGAGTTTTTATTATTAGTGGATATTGGCCTAATTCTGCCCTGCATGCATCATTTGTAGTTTTCCTCTGGACATGTAGGAGAATCTTACAGAACTCTGCATGCAGGGTTTCAATGGGGTGTTTGTCCCATTTGATGAAATCTTGTTTTGCAAGTGGACTCCACACCTCGCTGCCATAAAGTGCAATTGGTTCAATGACAAATTCAATTAGTTTTAGCCAAATTTGAATAGGTATTTCAATTTGAATTAGTTTTTTAATGGCGTAGAATGCCCTGCGTTCTTTCTCGATCAGTTCATTCACTGACTCATTTAGGTGTCCAGTTGAGCTTATTTGAAACCTAAGTAATTGTAGTGTGTGCAATACTCTATATATTTGGTACGAATTGAGAACTTTGGTCTAATTTCCTGAGGTCTGGATCTTCTCTGGAAAATCAATATTTTAGTCTTTCTGGGGTTTACTACCAGGGCCCAGGTCTGGCAGTACTGCTCTAGCAGGTCCAGGCTCTGCTGTAGGCCATGTGCTGTGTGTGACCGCAGGCACAGGTCGTCTGCGAAGAGCAGGCATTTAAACTCTGAATTGTGGAGACTAACACCAGGAGCTGAGGATTTTTCTAGAATAGTGGCCAATTCATTTATGTAAATATTGAAGAGCGCCGGGCTCAGATTGAAACCCTGGTGAAGGCCCCGCCCCTGGTTAAAGAATTATGTTATTTTCTTGCCAATTTTGATGCTTGCACATATTGCCAGTATACATTGATTTAATTATGTCATGTGTTTTACCCCCTAAGCTATACAAATAAATAAAGAGAGTCGCAAACTCTATATATAAACTGGGTAAAACACCAACGTTTGGGCATCAGGGTACCTTCTTCAGGGTGCCTTCTTCGGGGTGCCTTCTTCGGGGTGCCTTCTTCAGGGTGTGGGGTGCCTTCTTCAGTGTACCTTCTTCAGGGTACCTTCTTCAGGGTGCCTTCTTCGGGGTGCCTTCTTCGGGGTGCCTTCTTCAGGGTGTGGGGTGCCTTCTTCAGGGTGCCTTCTTCGGGGTGCCTTCTTCAGGGTGCCTTCTTCATGGTGCCTTCTTCAGGGTGCCTTCTTCAGGGAGTGGGGTACCTTCTTCAGGGTGCCTTCTTCAGGGTGCCTTCTTCAGGGTGTGGGGTACCTTCTTCAGGGTGCCTTCTTCAGGGTGCCTTCTTCGGGGTACCTTCTTCGGGGTGCCTTCTTCGGGGTACCTTCTTCAGGGTGCCTTCTTCGGGGTGCCTTCTTCAGGGTGCCTTCTTCGGGGTGCCTTCTTCGGGGTACCTTCTTCAGGGTGCCTTCTTCGGGGTGCCTTCTTCGGGGTGCCTTCTTCAGGGTGATGCTGAAACGTTGGTGTTGGTGCTGGCGACTGGACCTTTTTTGGAACACCATTATTTTTTGTCTTACTGAGATTTACTGTCAGGGCCCAGGTCTTGCAGAACCTGTGCAGAAGATCTAGGTGCTGCTGTACGCCCTCCTTGGTTGGGGACATTCTTTTCTCTCCCCCTCTCTCTCCTCCCCTCTCTCCTCTCTATCCTCCCGTCTCTCTCCTCGCTATCCTCCCCTCTCCTCTCCTCTCTCTCTCTTCTTCCCTCTCTCTCCCCTCTCTCTCCTCCGTTTTCTCTCTCCTCCGTTCTCTCTCTCCTCCTCACTCTCTCTCTTCCCCCCTCTCTCTCCTCCCCTCTCTCTCCTCCCCCTCCCCTCTCTCTCTCTATGATTCTCAGCTCACTGTAAAAATGCATTCATGTTACTGGGTCACGGTGACCTATGGTATCCTCCTACTGCAGAGAGATGATACAGGCAAACATACACACACACGCAGACGTTGCAAAGTGGTTTTGTAGCATTGCTGAACGTGCACATCGTGTTCTAGGAAATGGTGTTCTCCTGAGGTGGCGTGGCGCGTGCCCTGCTCAGATGATAAAAGTGAAAACTGACCTTGTGGGATTCAAATGAATCAAATTCCCCTGGCGAACACAATGGTTACATTATGAACACACACTTCCCTTTTCACCAGTGGTCACACCTGCAAGCAGTGGAAAAGGGGAATTGATAAGTAAACGTAGTTACTGTTTGGTTAGGTAACCGTAGTTACTGTTTGGTTAGGTAACCGTAGTTACTGTTTGGTTAGGTAACCGTAGTTACTGTTTGGTTAGGTAACCGTAGTTACTGTTTGGTTAGGTAACCGTAGTTACTGTTTGGTTAGGTAACCGTAGTTACTGTTTGGTTAGGTAACCGTAGTTACTGTTTGGTTAGGGATCAGTGATGTTAATGATTTCACACAGTTGTTATGGTTATGCTGGTTTCATTCAAGTTGTCATAATTGTTCATAACAGGTTCAATGTTGTAATTTTACCAGCTTGGGTAGGTTTCTTTCTCAGGAAGAGAGATTCTACTTGATTGGTTGTGAAATTTGGTAAATTGTGCAAGGGGAAATAAACTCATCGTAGTCTGTTCCAGGAAGAAGGTTGTCATGGCAGGGAGAGTGATTAGGTTAGCCTCTCTCTCTTTTCCTCTCTCTCTCTTCTCCCAAGTCGTTCCGGCTTTCTGTTTAACTCCACCTTTTCTGTCCCTCCCTCTGCCCCCCCCCCCCCCCCCCCCCCTCTCTGGTGACAGTCATTCAGGCAGGTTGACCTCGCCTTAGCTCCACCCCTCCTATTCACCTGGCGCTCGGCCCAGAATGTTGCTGCTATTCCGCCTGCTCTCATTGGTCCCCCCTCACACCCTGCTTGTGAGAAAGGGAAATGACCACCCTCCCCTCCACTTCCCTCTGCGCTCTCTCTCTCTCGCTCTCTCTCTCTCTCTCTTCCACTCTCCCTCTCTTCGTCACCCTCTTGCTCTGTCTCCTTCTCTCTCACTTTCTTTCTCTTTTTAAATAGATTTAACACAGCTGGTTGTGCAGTGCTCAACTGTAAGTGATATGGGGTTTGATTTGATTTTCCGACTCGGACCAGAAACACTGGTAGTTGTGAAAGAGTGCTTCGAACAGGCTGTGTGTGTTTGGAATGGCGTGGTCTGTGTGTGTGTGTGTGTTTGGTATGGTGTGTGTGTGTGTGTGTTTGGTATGGTGTGTGTGTGTGTGTGTTTGGTATGGTGTGTGTGTGTGTGTGTGTTTGGTATGGTGTGTGTGTTTGGGGAGTGCTGGAGAGTGAACGTGTTGTTTGTTTTAGCAGACACCCTTGCATGGCTGACATTTCTACACATGATCCGTTCCCACAGCTGCATAGATGAGCTCTATAGAGTGAAGAGGTTGACTAGGGGAAAGCAGCTCTTGGGAAAGAACGTATCATGTTCTAGAGGTTTCCACTGAGGAATGAATGAAGGCAGAAATCAACTCTAAATCGATTCTGTGGAAGGATAGAACACCAAGCTAACCTGTCTCTCTCTTCCTGTCTTTCTCTCTTCCTGTCTCTCTCTCTTCCTGTCTTTCTCTCTTCCTGTCTCTCTCTCTTCCTGTCTTTCTTTCTCGACAGAGGAAGTGCCTTCCCTGACGTCTACTGCAGCTTCCATCCGCTTCTAAAGCCAAAGCTCCGCCCCCCCCCCCACTTTGCCTCGCTTGCTGCCACGGTAACGCGAGCACAAGGACACCAACCACACACGTCATCCCGATCCACGCCTAGAATTCACGCCCAGACCTGCTCCTCCTTCAGCTCCAGCCTCCAGCCCTATCATCACCAGCCCTCCCATACCACTGCTCCAGCTTCCAGCCTCCAGCCCTATCATCACTAGGCCTCCTGCCCCGAGCCTCCACCAGCCCTCCCATACCACGCTACCCCACAAAGCCTCTCTCCTTTTGGGGCGAGCCTCTCAATCAGTCTCCTCCGTTTCTCTGATCTCCATAGATTTACATTCAGTCACAGCCTGCAGCACTACTGTATTCAGAAGAACAGGATCTGAAGTCTGGTTGCTGGATTGTTGGTGAGAGACAAGTTGAGACAGACAGACAGGGGTAGAGAAATTCTCCGTCAGGATTATTGGCTGTTGAGTGTGTTCTCGATGCTCTAAGGAAAGGGAATGTCCCAATAAACATTTTTACAATACATTTCACTTATCGCCTCGACACGTTTGTTGGAATCTTTCGGGGGAATAAGGAAGAGGAGATTTACCTGTGTCCAACTAAAGGACACACACACACACAGCAACACACACGTCACGCTTTTGCCCCGATTCGGCCGGATTACTATTCTTTTTCGGGACTGTCTTGGTCGCCATGGCGCACATGAGCATGGCACACATGCGCGACACTAAGTGGCTGACGCTGGAGGTGTGCCGGGAGTTCCAGAGAGGCACGTGTTCACGCTCCGACCAGGAATGTAAGTTCGCCCACCCGGCCAAGAGTTGCCAAGTGGAGAACGGTCGAGTCATCGCCTGCTTCGACTCGCTCAAGGTAAGAAGGAAGGAGACACGTCACAGTGGGGGATGTAATCATTAGTCTAAACAGTTGTAAACAGTTGCGTTTTGCAACAAAAACTAAAGTTCAGACAAGTTCCTCCCCATCTTTCCATTTGCATCCGGAATGAAGCTATAGGCTACAACCATACATGGTGCTGTGCTTTGATTGGTTGGCATACAAGAAGATCGGGGGGGGGGGGGGGGGGTTTAAGGTAAGAAGGAAGGAGATACGACACAGGGTGAAGCTATGGGGTATGACCATACATGGTGCTGTGATTTGATTGACTGGTGTACAGAAAGGAGAAGTGAATTGATTTATTCTCATTAGTTGTTTGTCAGACGTTAGAAGCGAATGTCTTCCTGGGGTCCACATGCAAACAGGAACAACATGTGATCTGAAGGCTACGAACTGTCAGCCAATGTACATGACCCCGACTACCAAATATCAGCACTGCAAGTTTGCACCTATAAGAGTGTTCAGGCCTGGCACAAGGTCTGCTCCATGGAGGAGTCAAGAGATCAACCCACTTCACACACACCCCATCTGGCTCCTGCATGACATGTGCTCTCTCTAGGCTCACCCACTTCTGGTCATGTGACTGGCACATGTGACGGGGTGGGAAGCAGAGGGGAGGAGGGAGGCATGCTTACACCCCTCCAGATTCAGAAAGGGCAAAGTTACAGATGTAACGTGATATTTTCTGTCTAGGGTGTGGGGAAGTGGAGAAGTGGAGAAGTGGAGAAGTGGGGAAGTGGAGAAGTGGAGCAGTGGGGAAGTGGAGAAGTGGAGCAGTGGAGAAGTGGAGAAGGGGGGAAGTGGGGAAGTGGAGAAGTGGGGAAGTGGAGAAGGGGGGAAGTGGGGAAGTGGAGAAGTGGGGCAGTGGAGAAGTGGGGCAGTGGAGAAGTGGGGAAGTGGAGAAGTGGAGCAGTGGGGAAGTGGAGAAGTGGGGAAGTGGGGAAGGGGGGAAGTGGAGCAGTGGGGAAGTGGGGAAGTGGGGAAGTGGGGAAGTGGAGCAGTGGGGAAGTGGAGAAGTGGGGAAGTGGAGCAGTGGAGAAGTGGGGAAGTGGAGCAGGGTTGGAAAGGGGTTCAATTGCACCTCAGTTCCAGTCAGTTTCAGAAACCTACTGACATCCAACATATAGTTTAAAAACACTCAGAAACCACAAACTGCTGTTTTCAACGTATTCATTTAACTTAAGGTGAATGCTCAATGCTGTTACATGTTGCAAGTGCTATCTATCTACCTCCATCCCTCCCTCTCTCTCTCCATCCCTCCCTCTCTCTCTCTCCATCCCTCCCTCTCTCTCTCCATCCCTCCCTCTCTCTCCATATCTAGTGCAGAGTGTAGAGAGCAGAGCTGAAACGGAGCTGGGGAAAGGGGCGGGTAGCAGGGAGGGTATAGCGTCATGGTGAAGCTCTCAGTCAGTCGTCTCATCACTTCCTGTGCTTCAGCCTTAGGGCAGCGAGGGGGAAGGGGGAAGGGGGAGGGGGGCAGTGGGGCCACGGTACGCTGTAATTTTCCATCTATTTTTAAGCGCCAGCAGAAAGGCAAACACATCTCTTTCTCTGTCTTCCACTCGCTCTCTGTTTTTCTCTCGCTCTATCTCTGAAGATCTGTAGAGATGGGAGGACCGACCTCTCCTCTTGGGCCTGATTCAAGGTTCTTGCGTCTGTCCAAGACATCACATCACAACACACACAAAGTCTCTTCCACCATGCCTCCCTTCCTTGAGGGGCTCCAAGATCTTAAAGAATATTAGAGATGTTATACAGGAACATAAAAAACTTAGGGTGTAAAAACACACCCTGTTTCCCTGCCCCCAGTGATTGTTTGCCCTTGGTTCTTGGCCATGACAGCTCAGGACCGAGAAGAGCAGAGTAGGGTTGTGTGAGCTGATTCTGAGGGACTGTTCACTACCAGATGTGGACAGAGGAACATTGTCTGGGTGCTGCAGCTCTGAGCTAGGCTGAGCAGTGTACTTCTTCACCAGCCAGTACTGGTTCAGAGGCTGGCTGTGTTGAACCTGTCGACACTGTGCTACACACACACACACACACACACACACACACACACACACACACACACACACACACACACACACACACACACACACACACACACACACACACACACACACACACACACACACACACACACACACACAGGCCAGAGTGATTAAGGGTACAGTGTTCTTTCCCATTGACAGGCAGAGCTGCCAGGGGCCTCTGGTCCAGCATGTGACCCAATAGAACTGGCTCACTGGTCACTGATCACTGATCCAACTCTGTCCTCAGTGACCAGACAGAGCTCTAGAATGATAGAGCTGTTATCTGTGGAGGGAGGAGGGATGAGTAACAGAGGGAAGGGGGAGAGATGTGAACGTGGCAAGGGGATAGGATATGATAGGATATGTCATCAGACAAGAGAATGAGGAGAGGTGCTCCATTTCACAGCAGAGAAAGGTCAGCAATTGGAAAATTGTGTCTGGCAGGCATAGAGAAAGAGAGAGAGAGAGAGAGAGAGAGGGAGAGAGGGAGAGAGAGAGAGAGAGGTTTTTTGGGGTGAATGTGAGGAGAGTGGGCTGTTTTAGGAGCTTGGTGTGTGAATGGGAGGCCAGGGATCTTTTAACCATTTGGCCAGTGTTTCCACATGGTAATGAAAAACAGAAAAACAGAGGACGAGAGAAGGAGAGAACGAGAGAAGGAGAGGAGAGGACGAGAGAAGGAGAGGAAGAGAGGAGAGGACGAGTGAAGTAGAGGAAGAGAGAAGGAGAGGAAGAGAGGAGAGGACGAGAGGAGAGTACAAGAGAAGGAGAGGACGAGAGGAGAGTACAAGAGAAGGAGAGGACGAGAGAAGGAGAGGAGAGGACGAGAGAAGGAGAGGAAGAGAGGAGAGGACGAGTGAAGTAGAGGAAGAGAGAAGGAGAGGAAGAGAGGAGAGGACGAGAGGAGAGTACAAGAGAAGGAGAGGACGAGAGGAGAGTACAAGAGAAGGAGAGGACGAGTGAAGTAGAGGAAGAGAGAAGGAGAGGAAGAGAGGAGAGGACGAGAGGAGAGTACAAGAGAAGGAGAGGACGAGAGGAGAGTACAAGAGAAGGAGAGGAAGAGAGGAGAGGACAAGAGAAGGAGAGGAAGAGAGGAGAGGACAAGAGAAGGAGAGGACGAGTGAAGTAGAGGAAGAGAGAAGGAGAGGACGAGAGGAGAGGACAAGAGAAGGAGAGAACGAGTGAAGTAGAGGAAGAGAGAAGGAGAGGACGAGAGGAGAGGACAAGAAAAACCTCAGTGTGGAAAACCACAATGCAGAAAGAGAGAGAGACAGGAAATAGGTAGTGATGGGTGATGGATACCCGCTGACTGCAAACACACGCGCGCGCACACACACACACACACACACACACACACACACACACACACACACACACACACACACACACACACACACACACACACACACACACACACACACACACACACACACACACACACACACACACACACACACACACACACACACACACACACACACACACACACACACACACACACACACACACACACACACACACTCTTCTCCTCGTGAGAGAGGATCGACCTTCTTCCAGGTTGCATAATTAGCCTCACATAATCACCACAGCATAGCAGAGCAGGTCACACCCAAACTCTTGTCATTTCCCTAACAGTCACATAACAGAGGAGGTCACACCCCTGACAGACACAGAGGAGGTCACACCCCTAACAGACACAGAGGAGGTCACTCCCCTAACAGACACAGAGGAGGTCACTCCCTTAACAGACACAGAGGAGGTCACTCCCTTAACAGACACAGAGGAGGTCACTCCCTTAACAGACACAGAGGAGGTCACTCCCTTAACAGACACAGAGGAGGTCACTCCCTTAACAGACACAGAGGAGGTCACTCCCCTAACAGACACAGAGGAGGTCACTCCCTTAACAGACACAGAGGAGGTCACTCCCCTAACAGACACAGAGGAGGTCACTCCCTTAACAGACACAGAGGAGGTCACTCCCCTAACAGACACAGAGGAGGTCACTCCCTTAACAGACACAGAGGAGGTCACTCCCCTAACAGACACATAACAGAGGAGGTCACTCCCCTAACAGACACATACCTAGCTACCCACTCCTAAGCAAACCCTCTCTGTCCTCCTGTCCTCCATTCCCAGGCACAGTCCAGCACTGTGACATCTTTGCATCCCAAATAGTACCCTACCCCCTTTATAGTGCACTACTTCTAAGCAGGGTCCATAAGGCTCTGTAGGGAATAGGGTGCCATTTGGGACTCAGTCTTCCACCGCTGTGGAATTACAATAGTCACATTTCTGTCCTTTAAATAGCAGAACGGACACACACACATGGACACACACACACACACACATGGACACACACACACACACACACACACATGGACACACATACACGGACACACACAGACACACACATTCGCTTAAAATATTATCCTTCTCTGGAAAACACACTCAAGAACACACACAAACACATTCATGCACCCACACTGAAGCTCATGTAAGGTCACATTCACTCACTATGTATAATGCTCTCTCTGTATTCCCACAAACACACACACACACAGACAGACACGCACGCATGCTCAATAACACACACACACACACACACACACACACACACACACACACACACACACACACACACACACACACACACACACACACACACACACACACACACACACACACACACACACACGCACGCATGCTCAATAACACACAGACTCTCAGATCCAATAAATAGAGGTGTGTCAGAGAGGAGACAAGGTAAAGGTCTATTCTGTCTGTCTGTCTGTCTGTCTGTCTGTCTGTCTGTCTGTCTGTCTGTCTGTCTGTCTGTCTGTCTGTCTGTCTGTCTGTCTGTCTGCCTGCCTGCCTGCCTGCCTGCCTGCCTGCCTGCCTGTCTGTCTGTCTGTCTGTCTGTCTGTCTGTCTGTCTGTCTGTCTGCCTGCCTGCCTGCCTGCCTGCCTGCCTGTCTGTCTGTCTGTCTGTCTGTCTGTCTGTCTGTCTGTCTGTCTGTCTGTCTGTCTGTCTGTCTGTCTGTCTGTCTGTCAGGTGTGTGTGGACTGTGAAACTCTGTTAAGGCTCCTACAGACAGGTTGAATCCAAAGGAGTTGGTCAGAAGTGAGCAGAGTGAGGTCATGTAGCAGGCTAGCAGCGGCCCCTACTCCACTACCACAGACCCAGTTAAACACACTTGTCCAGCCTGTCAGTGGAAAGGTAAATGTTTACACCACATTGACATACTTCAGCAATCTCCCCTTAACTAACCAGCCACACAGCCAGCAGCCCTCCTCTGTACTCTCACTCTGTGCTCTGTGCTTTCTGCTCTCACTCTGTACGCTATACTCTGTGCTCTGTGCTCTCACTCTGCACTCTGTACTCTGTGCTCTGTACTCTGTGTCTGCACTCTGTACTCTCACTCTGTGCTCTGTGCTCTCACTCTGTGCTCTGTGCTCTGTGCTCTCACTCTGTACTCTCACTCTGTGCTCTGTGCTCTCACTCTGTGCTCTGTGCTCTGTGCTCTCACTCTGTACTCTCACTCTGTGCTCTGTGCTTTCTGCTCTCACTCTGCACTCTGTACTCTGTGCTCTGTACTCTGTGTCTGCACTCTGTACTCTGTACTCTCACTCTGTACTCTGTGTCTGCACTCTGTACTCTGTGTCTGCACTCTGTACTCTGTACTCTCACTCTGCACTCTGTACTCTGCACTCTGTACTCTGCACTCTGTATTCTGTGTCTGCACTCTGTACTCTGTACTCTGTGTCTGCACTCTGCACTCTGCACTCTGTACTCTTACTCTGCACTCTGTACTCTGTGTCTGCACTCTGCACTCTGTACTCTGTGTCTGCACTCTGCACTCTGTACTCTCACTCTGCACTCTGTACTCTGTGCTCTCACTCTGTACTCTGTGCTCTCACTCTGCACTCTGCACTCTGCACTCTGTCTGCACTCTGTACTCTGTACTCTCACTCTGCACTCTGCACTCTGCACTCTGCACTCTGCACTCTGTCTGCACTCTGTACTCTGTACTCTCACTCTGCACTCTGCACTCTGCACTCTGTCTGCACTCTGTACTCTGTACTCTCACTCTGCACTCTGCACTCTGTACTCTGTGCTCTCACTCTGCACTCTGTACTCTCACTCTGTGCTCTGTGCTCTGTGCTCTCACTCTGTACTCTTACTCTGCACTCTCACTCTGTGCTCTCACTCTGCACTCTGTGCTCTCACTCTGCACTCTGTACTCTGCACTCTGTACTCTGTGTCTGCACTCTGTACTCTGTACTCTGTGCTCTCACTCTGTGCTCTCACTCTGCACTCTGTACTCTGTGTCTGCACTCTGTACTCTGCACTCTGTACTCTGCACTCTGTACTCTGTACTCTGTACTCTGTACTCTGTACTCTGCACTCTGCACTCTGTGCTCTCACTCTGTACTCTGTACTCTGTGCTCTCACTCTGTGCTCTCACTCTGCACTCTGTACTCTGCACTCTGTACTCTGTGTCTGCACTCTGTACTCTGCACTCTGTACTCTGCGTCTGCACTCTGCACTCTGTACTCTGTGCTCTCACTCTGTGCTCTCACTCTGTACTCTGTGCTCTCACTCTGCACTCTGTACTCTGTGCTCTCACTCTGCACTCTGTACTCTGTGCTCTCACTCTGCACTCTGTACTCTGTGCTCTCACTCTGTACTCTGTACTCTGTGCTCTGTGCTCTGTGCTCTCACTCTGCACTCTGTACTCTGTACTCTCACGCTGTACTCTGTGCTCTGCACTCTGCACTCTGTAGCCACGGCTACATAGTGATAGGCCATGCAGTGTGTGTGTGTTTGCTTGTGTGCTTCTGTTCCAGTGCGTTTCTTTGTCTGTGATCAGAAGGTCCATTCCTGCTCCACTGAGTTTGGATAAATAGCTCTCTCTCTCTTTCGGACTCTCTTTCTGACTTTCCTTCTCACTCCCTCTGTCACTCTCTCTGTCACTCTTTCTCTCTTTCTTGCTCCCTCTCCTGTCAGTTGTTTTGTTACATCCAGGGGTTGCATAGAACAATCAGGCTAAACACAAAACACACACACACACACACACACACACACACACACACACACACACACACACACACACACACACACACACACACACACACACACACACACTCACACTCACACTCTCTCACACACTCACACACACACAGAACCGGCGGGTTCACCAGTTAGACATGTGGAGTAAATATAAACATAGTTACTAGTGGACAGTGTTTTGTCTGAACTAGAACAACACAAGCCCAGTTACCCCTCTTCCCCTTCTCTCCCTTCCTTTAATACTGCCTATGTCTACAAGAGAGGGAAGAAAGGAGAGAGAAATTAGTTAATATCTCTACAATCTGGTCAGTCTTTACAGTGTTCATATCTCTACAATCTGGTCAGTCTTTACAGTGTTCATATCTCTACAATCTGGTCAGTCTTTACAGTGTTCATATCTCTACAATCTGGTCAGTCTTTACAGTGTTCATATCTCTACAATCTGGTCAGTCTTTACAGTGTTCATATCTCTACAATCTGGTCAGTCTTTACAGTGTTCATATCTCTACAATCTGGTCAGTCTTTACAGTGTTCATATCTCTACAATCTGGTCAGTCTTTACAGTGTTCATATCTCTACAATCTGGTCAGTCTTTACAGTGTTCATATCTCTACAATCTATGCTGAAATCAGCCTGGTGGTGCTCCTATTGTTCCTTTCTGTTTAATCTGTTGTTTCCACATATCTATACTGAGATCAGACTACAGCTCTATTGTCTAGATATCTATATTGAGATCAGACTACAGCTCTATTGTCTAGATATCTATACTGAGATCAGACTACAGCTCTATTGTCTAGATATCTATACTGAGATCAGACTACAGCTCTATTGTCTAGATATCTATACTGAGATCAGACTACAGCTCTATTGTCTAGATATCTATACTGAGATCAGACTACAGCTTTATTGTCTAGATATCTATACTGAGATCAGACTACAGCTCTATTGTCTAGATATCTATACTGAGATCAGACTACAGCTCTATTGTCTAGATATCTATACTGAGATCAGACTACAGCTCTATTGTCTGGATATCTATACTGAGATCAGCCTACAGCTCTATTGTCTAGATATCTATACTGAGATCAGACTACAGCTCTATTGTCTGGATATCTATACTGAGATCAGCCTACAGCTCTATTGTCTGGATATCTATACTGAGATCAGCCTGGGGCTCCATTTCTTAGAGAAACAGTGCACGTATTTATGCGCGTATGACTGTATGTGTGTACGTGCAAGCATTCATCTGTGTGGGATACATGCTGTCATGGTTATGCTCCCATCCATGCTGTCATCAATTCTGTCATCCATGCTGTCATCCATGCTCCCATCCATGCTGTCATCCATGCTCCCATCCATGCTCCCATCTATGCTGTCATCCATGCTCCCATCCATGCTGTCACCCATGTTCCCATCCATGCTGTCATCAATTTTGTCATCCATGCTGTCATCCATGCTCCCATCCATGCTCCCATCTATGCTCCCATCCATGCTCCCATCCATGCTGTCATCCATGCTCCCATCCATGCTGTCATCCATGCTCCCATCCATGCTGTCATCCATGCTCCCATCCATGCTGTCATCCATGCTCCCATCCATGCTGTTATCCATGCTCCCATCCATGCTGTCATCCATTATGTCATCCATGCTGTCATCCATGCTCCCATCTAGGCTGTCATCCATGCTCCCATCCATGCTGTCATCCATGCTGTCATCCATGCTCCCATCCATGCTGTCATCCATGCTGTCATCCATGCTCCCATCCATGCTGTTATCCATGCTCCCATCCATGCTGTCATCCATTATGTCATCCATGCTGTCATCCATGCTCCCATCTAGGCTGTCATCCATGCTCCCATCCATGCTGTCATCCATGCTGTCATCCATGCTCCCATCCATGCTGTCATCCATGCTGTCATCCATGCTCCCATCCATGCTCCCATCCATGCTGTCACCCATGCTCCCATCCATGCTGTCATCCATGCTGTCATCCATGCTGTCATCTATGCTCCCAACCATTCTGTCATCCATGCTGTCATCCATGCTCCCATCTATGCTGTCATCCATGCTCCCATCCATGCTGTCATCCATGCTGTCATCTATGCCCCCATCCATTCTGTCATCCATGCTCCCATACATGCTGTCATCCATGCTCCCATCCATGCTGTCATCCATTCTGTCATCCATGCTGTCATCCATGCTGTCATCCATGCTCCCATACATGCTCCAATCTATGCTGTCATCCATGCTGTCATCCATGCTCCCATCTATGCTGTCATCCATGCTCCCATACATGCTGTCATCCATGCTCCCATCCATGCTGTCATCCATTCTGTCATCCATGCTGGCATCCATTCTCCCATACATGCTGTCATCCATGCTCCCATCCACACTGTCATCCATGCTGTCATGTATGTAGGCTTACGTGTGTGCATGTCTGTGTGTGAGAGAGAGATCTGGTGCACCGTTTTGCACATCATGGAAGGGCATACTGAACAGCAGTATTACCACAGTATTACCTTGGAAACTAGAGTTGAAACATTACACCACAGGTGTCAAAACTCCGAGTGTCTGTGGATTATCACTCCTCCCTTGTACTTGATTCTTCAATCAAGGTCACTGTTTATTTAAGAACTCCCCTCACCTGGTTGTCGAGGTCTTAATTGGTCAGTTAGGAACTCTCCTCACCTGGTTGTCGAGGTCTTAATTGGTCAGTTAGGAACTCTCCTCACCTGGTTGTCGAGGTCTTAGTTGGTCAGTTAGGAACTCCCCTCACTTGGTTGTCGAGGTCTTAATTGGTCAGTTAGGAATTCTCCTCACCTGGTTGTTGAGGTCTTAATTGGTCAGTTAGGAACTCCCCTCACCTGGTTGTCAAGGTCTTAATTGGTCAGTTAGGAACTCCCCTCACCTGGTTGTTGAGGTCTTAATTGGTCAGTTAGGAACTCTCCTCACCTGGTTGTTGAGGTCTTAATTGGTCAGTTAGGAACTCCCCTCACTTGGTTGTTGAGGTCTTAATTGGTCAGTTAGGAACTCTCCTCACCTGGTTGTTGAGGTCTTAATTGGTCAGTTAGGAACTCCCCTCACCTGGTTGTCAAGGTCTTAATTGGTCAGTTAGGAACTCCCCTCACCTGGTTGTCGAGGTCTTAATTGGTCAGTTAGGAACTCTCCTCACCTGGTTGTTGAGGTCTTAATTGGTCAGTTAGGAACTCCCCTCACCTGGTTCTCGAGGTCTTAATTGGTCAGTTAGGAACTCTCCTCACCTGGTTGTCGAGGTCTTAATTGGTCAGTTAGGAACTCTCCTCACCTGGTTGTCGAGGTCTTAATTGGTCAGTTAGGAACTCTCCTCACCTGGTTGTTGAGGTCTTAATTGTGGCAGTGCAGTCTGCAGTACACTGATAACTAGAGGAATACTGTGGCAGTGCAGTCTGCAGTACACTGACAACTAGAGGAATACTGTGGCAGTGCAGTCTGCAGTACACTGATAACTAGAGGAATACTGTGGCAGTGCAGTCTGCAGTACACTGATAACTAGAGGAATACTGTGGCAGTGCAGTCTGCAGTACACTGATAACTAGAGGAATACTGTGGCAGTGCAGTCTGCAGTACACTGATAACTAGAGGAATACTGTGGCAGTGCAGTCTGCAGTACACTGATAACTAGAGGAATATTGTGTCAGTGCAGTCTGCAGTACACTGATAACTAGAGGAATACTGTGGCAGTGCAGTCTGCAGTACACTGACAACTAGAGGAATACTGTGGCAGTGCAGTCTGCAGTACACTGATAACTAGAGGAATACTGTGGCTGTGCAGTCTGCAGTACACTGATAACTAGAGGAATACTGTGGCAGTGCAGTCTGAACAAAAATATAAGCGCAACATGTAAAGTGTTGGTCCCATGTTTCATGAGCTGAAATAAAAGATCCCAGAAATGTTCCATACGCACAAAATGCTTATTTCTCTCATATTTTGTGCACAAATTTGTTTACTTCCCTGTTAGTGAGCATTTATCATTTGCCAAGATAATCAATTAACCTGACAGATATGGCATATCAAGAAGCTGATTAAATGCCATCATCATTACACAGGTGCACCGTGTGCTGGGGACAATAAAAGGCCACTCTAAAATGTGCAGTTTGTCACACAACACAATGCCACAAATGTCTCAAGTTTTGAGGGAGCGTGCAGTTGGCATACTGACTGCAGGAATGTCCACCAGAGCTGTTGCTGGGGAATTGAATGTTAATTTCTCTACCATAAGCCACCTCCAACATTGTTTTAGAGAATTTCCAACCGGCCTCACAACCACAGACCACGTGTAACCATGCCAACCCAGGCCCTCCACATCCGGCTTCTTCACCTGCGGGATGATCTGACACCAGCCACCCTGATGTCAGATCAGCTGATTAAACAGAGGAGTATTTCTGTCTTTAATAAAGCCCTTTTGTGGAGAAAAACTCATTCTGATTGGCTGGGCCTGGCTCTCCAGTGAGTGGGCCTGGCTCTCCAGTGAGTGGGCCTGGCTCTCCATTGAGTTGTCCTGGCTCTCCATTGAGTGGGCCTGGCTCTCCAGTGAGTGGGCCTGGCTCTCCAGTGAGTGGGCCTGGCTCTCCAGTGAGTGGGCCTGGCTCTCCAGTGAGTGGGCCTGGCTCTCCAGTGAGTGGGCCTGGTTCTCCATTGAGTGGGCCTGGTTCTCCAGTGAGTGGGCCTGGCTCTCCAGTGAGTGGGCCTGGTTCTCCAGTGAGTGGGCCTGGCTCTCCAGTGAGTGGGCCTGGTTCTCCATTGAGTGGGCCTGGCTCCCCAGTGAGTGGGCCTATGTGATTCCTCTATTGAGGGGAACATTGTGGGGTAGATTAGAATATAATATGAATATAGCCATAAAATTAGGAATTATAATTTCATAGAATCTCACACATTATTTGGTCTTGTTGGTACACACACACAGCTACAGTACACGACCCCCTCCCACACTCAAACTCCCACTTTATATATATATATATATATATATATATATAGAGAGAGAGAGAGAGAGAGAGAGAGAGAGAGAGAGAGAGAGAGAGACAGAGACAGAGACAGAGACAGAGACAGAGACAGAGAGAGAGAGAGAGAGAGAGAGAGAGAGAGAGAGAGAGAGAGAGAGAGAGAGGTGAAGTGACAGAGAGAGAGAGAGAGAGACAGGTGAAAAACCGACTGCTGACTGGACTTGTCAAATCGCTCTCTTTCTCTACCCTTTATCTCCCTCTCTCTTTCTCTACCCTTTATCTCCCTCTCTCTACCCTTTATCTCCCTCTCTCTTTCTCTCTATCTTCCTCTCTCTCAATTCAATTCAAGGGGCTTTATTGGCATGGGAAACATGTGTTAACATTGCCGACGCAAGTGAAATAAACAATATAAAATGAACAGTAAACATTACACTCACAGAAGTTCCAAAAGAATAAAGACATTTCAAATGTCATAGTATGTCTATATACAGTGTTGTAACGATGTGCAAATAGTTAAAGTACAAAAGGGAAAATAAATAAACATAAATATGGGTTGTATTTACAATGGTGTTTGTTCTTCACTGGTTGACCTTTTCTTGTGGCAACAGGTCACAGATCTTGCTGCTCTGATGTCACACTGTGGTATTTCACCCAGTAGATATGGGAGTTTATCAAAATTGGGTTTGTTTTCGAAGTCGTTGTGGATCTGTGTAATCTGAGGGAAATATGTCTCTCTAATATGGTCATACATTGGGCAGGAGGTTAGGAAGTGTAGCTCAGTTTCCACCTCATTTTGTGGGCAGTGTGCATATAGCCTGTCTTCTCTTGAGAGCCAGGTCTGTCTACGGTGGCCTTTCTTAATAGCAATGCTATGCTCACTGAGTCTGTAGCTAGTCAAAGATTTCCTTAATTTTGGGTCAGTCACAGTGGTCAGGTATTATTATCTTTTTGTTTTCTCATGATTTGGTTGGGTCTAATTGTGTTGCTGTCCTGGGGCTCTGTGGGGTCTGTTTGTGTTTGTGAACAGAGCCCCAGGACCAGCTTGCTTAGGGGACTCTTCTCCAGTTTCATCTCTCTGTAGGTGATGGCTTTGTTATGGAAGGTTTGGGAATCGCTTCCTTTTAGGTGGTTGTAGAATTTAACGGCTCTTTTCTGTATTTTGATAATTAGTGGGTATCGGCCTAATTCTGCTCTGCATGCATTATTTGGTGTTCTACGTTGTACACGGAGGATATTTTTGCAGAATTCTGCATGCAGAGTCTCAATTTGGTGTTTGTCCCATTTTGTGAAATCTTGGTTGGTGAGCTGACCCCAGACCTCACAACCATAAAGGGTAATGGGCTCTATGACTGATTCAAGTATTTTTAGCCAGATCCTAATTGGTATGTATGAATTTTATGTTCCTTTTGATGGCATAGAATGCCCTTCTTGCCTTGTCTCTCAGATCGTTCACAGCTTTGTGGAAGTTACCTGTGGCGCTGATGTTTAGGCCAAGGTATATATAGTTTTTTGTGTGCTCTAGGACAACGGTGTCTAGATGGAATTTGTATTTGTGGTCCTGGCGACTGGACCTTTTTTGGAACACCATTATTTTGGTCTTACTGAGATTTACTGTCAGGGCCCAGGTCTGACAGAATCTGTGCAGAATATCTAGGTGCTGCTGTAGGCCCTCCTTGGTTGGTGACAGAAGCACCCGATCATCAGCAAACAGTAGACATTTGACTTCAGATACTAGTAGGGTGAGGCCGGGTGCTGCAGACTTTTTCTCTCTCTCTCTCTCTCTTCCTCTCTCTCTCTCTTCCTCTCTCTCTTCCTCTCTCTCTCTCTCTCTCTCTCTCTCTCTCTCTCTCTCTCTCTCTCTCTCTCTCTCTTCCTCTCTCTCTCTCTCTCTTCCTCTCTCTCTCTCTCTCTCTTCCTCTCTCTCTCTCTCTCTTTCTCTGTCTCTCTCTATCTCTCTCTCTATCTCTCCCTCTCTCTCTCACTCCCTCTCTCTCTTCCTCTCTCTCTCTCTCTTTCTCTACCCCTTTATCTCTCTCTTTTCTTTCTCACGCCCTCATTCAGAGGGTAGGAGAGGTGAAGTTACCATCCACATGCATGTATGTATACACACAGACACACACTCACAATCACTGTGCTAATACCAAATTATTGTTATTATGAGATCATCTGATGTTGAAACGGGATCAGAGACGTTTACAGAGGGACTATGCCAATTCATAGGATTACAGTTAAAGAGATCAGAAAACTGTAATTTAATATTAAAATATAATACAGGATTAACGGTACAACTCTGCCAAATTACAGATTATCGCTTTAGCAAGTGAGGCAGAAACATTGTGCTATTTCTGATCAGTAATCTTAGCATGTTTTGTAGGGAGAGAGAGAGAGAGAGAGAGAGAGAGAGAGAGAGAGAGAGAGAGAGAGAGAGAGACAGAGACAGAGACAGAGACAGAGACAGAGACAGAGGGAAAATATGTATTGAGAAGCAAAAATGTGTACTGTACACAAAGATGGGGAGACCTCTTTCTCAACTCTTCAGCTTTTAATGTTTTAAAAGGCTGGTTGCTAAGCTACCATTTCCATTATTACATAATTTGAACAAGGTTTGTGTGAAGCACAGTGTGGAGAGCAAAAAGAGAGTGAGGAAGACTGGAGAGGTGGGAGAGGTGGGATATGAAGCTGGGTATTAGGCCGTGACCTCACTCTCCAAGGTGTTTCAGGGAGAGGTGGGATATGAAGCTGGGTATTAGGCCGTGACTTCACTCTCCAAGGTGTTTCAGGGAGAGGTGGGATATGAAGCTGGGTATTTGGCCGTGACCTCACTCTTCAAGGTGTTTCAGGGAGAGGTGGGATATGAAGCTGGGTATTACGCCATGACCTCACTCTCCAAGGTGTTTCAGGGAGAGGTGGGATATGAAGCTGGGTATTAGGCCGTGACCTCACTCTCCAAGGTGTTTCAGGGAGAGGTGGGATATGAAGCTGGGTATTAGGCCGTGACCTCACTCTCCAAGGTGTTTCAGGGAGAGGTGGGATATGAAGCTGGGTATTAGGCCGTGACCTCACTCTTCAAGGTGTTTCAGGGAGAGATGGGATATGAAGCTGGGTATTAGGCCGTGACCTCACTCTCCAAGGTGTTTCAGGGAGAGGTGGGATATGAAGCCGGGTATTAGGCCGTGACCTCACTCTCCAAGGTGATTCAGGGAGAGGTGGGATATGAAGCTGGGTATTAGGCCGTGACCTCACTCTCCAAGGTGTTTCAGGGAGAGGTGGGATATGAAGCTGGGTATTAGGCCATGACCTCACTCTCCAAGGTGTTTCAGGGAGAGGTGGGATATGAAGCTGGGTATTAGGCCGTGACCTCATTCTCCAAGGTGTTTCAGGGAGAGGTGGGATATGAAGCTGGGTATTAGGCCGTGACCTCACTCTCCAAGT
>NC_052317.1:40648778-40653778 GCF_016432855.1 Salvelinus namaycush
GTTATTTTACCTGATATGCACAAGGTCCTCTACTTTGACAATTAATCCACACATAAAACGGCCAACCGAATCATTTCTAGTCATCTCTCCTCCTTCCAGGCTTTTTCATCTTTGAACTTATATGGTGATCGGCATCTAAACTTTCATAGTATTACCACGACGACCGGCAACACAGTTCGTCTTTCAATCACCCACGTGGGTATAACCAATGAGGAGATGGCACGTGGGTACCTGCTTCTATAAACCAATGAGGAGATGGGAGAGGCAGGACTTTCAGCGCAATCTGCGTCAGAAATAGAAAGGAGTTCTATTTTAGCCCATGGCATCGCAGACGCTCGTTAGCGCGCGCGAGCAGTGTGTGTGCAATAATTGAATAACATGGATTTCTAAATTTATTTTGCGACGCTCGCGCACGTGACGTGTCCGGTCTGGTCAGCATGTGACAGCGCAAATTGTAACATGTTAAACAGGATTAATAAGGAGACCCAGAGCACTAGCTTCTCTGTTCTTTTCACTGGGCTTCTTCCAACGGTCACTGGCCAACATATGATGACGAGAAGCATGCGCCTGCAGCACTAACACTCCGAACGGATGGCTCAGAAATAATAAATCTTTATTTTTGACGCACTTGAATTGTTATACTCAGATAGGCTAAGTTGCCTTTTTACATTACGGCATTACAGAATTTGCAATTCCACATGTGGAAATATTGATATTGCAACATGTTAACACCACCTTTACACATGTGAGAAGAATAACACTATTTCACCACCAAATGTGAATTTATAATTCCACATGTGGAGTTTTCTTACATGTGAAACTGCAAATAAGATTTTCACATGTGATTGATTTTCATATGTGATTGATTTTCACATGTTAACTTGCAATTCCACATGTGAAAGTGAGATTTCCTGCAAATTTCACATGTTCTTTTCTTCTCACATGTGAAAAGGGGGTGTTATCATGTGAACTATAAGTTTAATACATGTGCAAATATGGTTTCACATGTGAAATTTAAGCTCAACATGTGAAACTGCAAATTCTTCCTGCCTGTATCTGAGTGGGGAAACTTCTGAGGGTGCATCTCAATTGTCTAATGTGGTTTCCTCTCCTTATCTAATTCCCTTCATCTGCACTGACCAGAAAACACAGGATGAACGCAATATGGGTTATGATACACAAGGAACTGGCTTCCTTTCACCTGTCCAAGTGTTTCTGGTCAGTGCCAATGAAGGGAAGGAGAATAAAAGAACTAACCACATTAGACTAATGGAGGGCTTGGAATTATGACGTGGAATTGTCTGCATTTCGGTCAAAATTTTGTTATGGACATATATTCTGTACCATATTCTCTGCCTATATACAACTCTAAATACCCCCAATTCATGTTGTTAAGTTAAAAAGAATACGAGATGATAAAATAAATTGCTTACACCATTCAAACCATTGAGGGTTTGCAACTTTAAAGCCAACCATCTCAGATAGAACCTTTAGAAATCTAAGGTCCCGTATTGAGATGCACCCAGGCGGCAGGACAGACAGACACAGCCCATGGAATTTCATGTAAATAAATACATTTATGTAAATAGATATCAATGTAAAAGACAGGCCTATGTGTGTCTGGCACCTGTTACATGATCATGACTCCAGTGTGTGTGTGTGCCTGTGTGTGTGTGTGTGTGTCACACTTGAAGTATCCTGACCCCAGTCCTCCAGGATTTCTGCTACTGCACCCTTCCTTCTTGGCGCTGTGTATTGACAGCAGACAGCATAGACCGTCTCTCTTAGTTAGTTCATCAACTCTTGGCACGAGTGTTTTGAAGTTTCACTTCATATTGTGATGCGATATCTCTGTATCATATGAATGTGTTGTGTTTATACTTCCTGTCAGACAGGTAGCCTAGCTGGATATCTGGGAGGTAGTCCCACAGGGCCACAGAGACCCTCTTCTGAACTGAACACACACATGTATGCAGACACGAAGACAAACAGACACTGACACACAGACGCAGACAGACACAGACACAGACACACAGACACATAGACAAACAGACACACAGACACACAGATGCAGACACACAGACACACAGATGCAGACACACAGACACACAGACACAGACACCCAGACACAGACACACAGACACACAGACACAGACACACATATGCAGACACACAGACACACAGACACACAGATGCAGACACAGACAAACAGACACACAGATGCAGACACACAGACACACAGACACAGACACACAGACACAGATGCAGACACACATTTTTCTCCCATAGGGCAGAGCAGAAAAAGAGAGCCCTTAACAATTAGCAAGTGCCAGGCTTAGTCCAGACCTAGGGTGAAGCAGGGTTAGGGGTGTGCAGCTATAAACAGCTCCACACACACACACACACACACACACACACACACACACACACACACACACACACACACACACACACACACACACACACACACACACACACACACACACACACACACACACACACACACACACACACACACACGGTTGTCAGCTGACTGTGTGTGTGTTTACAGGACATGTCTCGGATGTTGACTAGCAGAGGGAACCATAATAAATCACCAGGTCACCTCAGGACATGATCTCATACTGCAGATTATACATGTTTTATAAATATGGAATTAAATGATACCATGGATTATGGGTATCTATCTATCTTCTGTCTGTTGTTGTCGTACATGTTTTACTGTCAAAGTAATGCCAGTGCTGTCTGAATCTGAGTCAACTTTCACCTAATTTACTCTCTTCCTGTCCCCCCCTCCTCAGGGCCGTTGTTCCAGGGAGAATTGTAAGTACCTCCATCCTCCTGGTCACCTGAAGACCCAGCTGGAGATCAACGGCAGGAACAATCTGATCCAACAGAAGAACATGGCCATGTTGGCCCAGCAGATGCAGCTCGCCAACGCCATGATGCCTGGCACACAGCTTCAGCCTATGGTGAGACAACACACACACACACTCATGTACAGTACATGTATGTCTTACACACACAGACACAGACAAAAACACACACACACACACAAACATGCATACATGCATACACACACACACACACACACACACACACACACACACACACACACACACACACACACACACACACACACACACACACACACACACACACACACACACACACACACACACACACACACACACATACACACACGCAAACACACACACACACACGAGTGTAATAGAATGGAACTGAACTGTGAGTGTAATAGAATGGAACTGAACTGTGAGTGTAATAGAATGGAACTGAACTGTGAGTGTAATAGAATGGAACTGAACTGTGAGTGTAATAGAATGGAACTGAACTGTGAGTGTAATAGAATGGAACTGAACTGTGAGTGTAATAGAATAGAACTGAACTGTGAGTGTAATAGAATGGAACTGAACTGTGAGTGTAATAGAATGGAACTGAACTGTGAGTGTAATAGAATGGAACTGAACTGTGAGTGTAATAGAATGGAACTGAACTGTGGGTGTAATAGAATGGAACTGAACTGTGAGTGTAATAGAATGGAACTGAACTGTGAGTGTAATAGAATGGAACTGAACTGTGAGTGTAATAGAATAGAACTGAACTGTGAGTGTAATAGAATGGAACTGAACTGTGAGTGTAATAGAATGGAACTGAACTGTGAGTGTAATAGAATGGAACTGAACTGTGAGTGTACCTCCCGGGTGGCGCAGTGGTCTAGGGCACTGCATCGCAGTGCTAGCTGCGCCACCAGAGTCTCTGGGTTCACGCCCAGGCCCAGGCTCTGTCGCAGCCGGCCGCAACCGGGAGGTCCGTGGGGCGACGCACAATTGGCATAGCGTCGTCCGGGTTAGGGAGGGTTTGGCCGGTAGGGATATCCTTGTCTCAGTATGTAAAAATGTAATAAAAAATGTATGCACTCTACTGTAAGTCGCTCTGGATAAGAGCGTCTGCTAAATGACTAAAATGTAATGTAAATGTGAGTGTAATAGAATGGAACTGAACTGTGAGTGTAATAGAATGGAAATGAACTGTGAGTGAATACCAGGACCTGAAACCCCTCTTCATTTCCTCAACCTTTACCAATCCAGGTGAATCTATATGACCTGGTCCAAGACAGCAACAGGTTCAGCTTACACCAAGTAAGGCAGCACCACATTACAGGACAACACTTACAATAGTCTGCGTCTCAAAGGTCACCCTATTCCCTATATAGTGCAGTGCTTCTGAGCATGCAGAGTCCTAAAGCAATGCATCACATAGGGAATAGGGGGTCAGTTAACTGTTGAACAAAGTACATTTAATATTTGACCTACCAGGAAGTATAACTTCTCACCTTTGACCTTTGTCTCTCTCTGCCCCTGACAGCCTATGTTCCCCATGGCGCCAGGCCTGGCCACCAATGCCAGCGCTGCGGCTTTCAACCCGTACCTGGGCCCGGTGTCACCCGGACTGATGCAGCAAGAGATCATGCCTAGCCCACAGGTCCTCATGGCAGGCCACCCCAACCATGGACAGGTCCCCAACGCTGCTGCCGCTGCCGCACAGAAACTCATGAGGACAGACAGACTGGAGGTGAGAGATACAGACAGACGGATGGACGGGCAGACAGATACACACGCACGCACATACACCCCGCTCCAGCAGCCACAGAAACCCTGTATTGACCCAAGAACACAACATGCTGTGTTAACATAAAGCCTCTGCTGCCCTCTGCTGCCCTACAAATGCTGCCTTCTACTGCCTTACAAATGCCATGTCCAACACACCGATGACCCTGCTCAATGTCTGCTCAACATCTGCTCTGTGCATATCTGTGTAACTGAGTTTGACACCCCTGGTTTATGGCATCTGATATGTCATGATTATGACGGCGTTATGAAGCCCTTGTGACAGAAGGTTAAACTGATCCGTTATGTTCACATCTCTCGCCCCTCACCAGGTGTGTCGTGAGTACCAGCGTGGTAACTGCTCCCGGG